>NW_009933293.1:80270-100270 GCF_000696875.1 Nestor notabilis
GGAGCACAGACAGGAGTTGGGCTACAGGTGCAAACACTTCCAGCTACTCAAGCACCTTCAGCTGGACAATCACAGTGTACTGCTGCTCCCCCATTCAAAGGTGATAAAATAATTTGCCAAAAGGAGGAAGAAGCAAAGGAAGCAACAGGTTTACACATTCATGAACGTAAAATTGAAGTTATGGAGAATCCTTCCTGTCGAAGAGGAGCTGCAAACACCAGCAATGGGGATGCAAAAGAAAATGAAATGCAGGTGGGAAGTCTTTTAAATGGGAGAAAGTATAGTGACTCCAGTCTACCTCCTTCTAACTCAGGGAAAACTCAGAATGAGGCCAATCAGTGCTCACAAGTCAGTAACGGGCCATCATTAGAAATGGGTGAGAATGGAGCTCCTGGAAAGCAGAACTTTGAACAAATGGACACACAGGAAATTAAAAGTGATTTGAAGAAGCCCCTAGTTAATGGAATCTGTGATTTTGATAAAGGAGATGGTTCTCATTTGAGCAAAAACATTCCAAATCACAAAACTTCCAATCATGTAGGAAATGGTGAGATATCTTCAGTGGAACAACAAGGGAATTTGGATGCCACGCAGCAAGATACTGCCAAAGGTGATCAAGGGGAAAGAATTTCTAATGGGCCTGTATTAACTTTGAGTAGTTCACCTGTTGTAAGCGGTACACAGGAGGCTGCGAAACTGTTAACCCAGCAACTTAGTGGTACCAACACTGATTTACCTAATGGACCTCTAGCTTCAAGTTTGAATTCAGATGTGCCTCAGCAACGCCCAAGTGTAGTTGTCTCACCACAATCTACAGCCTCTGTTATACAGGGGCATCAAATCATAGCAGTTCCACACTCAGGACCTAGAGTGTCCCAGTCTACCCTGTCATCCGAAGTTCGGTCTACTAATGGCACAGCAGAATGCAAAACTGTAAAGAGGCCAGCAGAGGATAATGACAGGGAAACTGTTCCAGGAATTCCAAATAAAGTAGGAGTTAGAATTGTTACAATCAGTGACCCCAACAATGCTGGTTGCAGTGCAACTATGGTTGCTGTGCCAGCTGGAGCGGATCCAAGCACTGTAGCGAAAGTAGCAATAGAAAGTGCTGTTCAACAAAAGCAGCAGCATCCAACCACGTATATACAAAGCATGGTCACACAGGTATGTTGCCGTGTTCTTTTTATGTTAATTCTAACTGTGATTCTGACTAATGCTGTGAAATAACGCGGGTGAAAATGTGAACTCTCTTTCTCTTGCATAGTATTTAAAATATTCAGAAAATGATGGTTTCCGTTCTTTCACGCACTAAAGTTCTAATAGTTTGCATACTTCCTCAGTGTCAGTGACAATAGCGGAATTTCAAATAGCTTGTAGCTTGATAATACACAGTAAGGAAAGAACTTTAGCTCACTGATTTCTTCCTTAAAGGATTAACTGTTCTGAAAACAAGAATGATTTGTTGCATGGTCTGGTAGAAATGTCAGTTTTGTTCTGCCTTTTATTCTTGGTCATTGCTTATGGAGGGGTGAATATGTTTTATTGCCAAGTTAAACACTGCAGCTGCATCTGGCTTGCATTTAAAGGTGGTCTTCAAAGGCTTGCATCCAGGAGTTCACTACAGTCAGGACAAGTGTTGTCTTGTAAACTTGTTGAAATATTTGTACTTGTTTATTACAAAATATTTGTAATGTTTATTGATAAAATAAGCATTGCTGGGGGGTTTCCTTCTGTTTGACAAACTTTGGAGAGGGCATTTGTTCTTTTTCCTTGATCATCGTTTTTTAACCATTTGGAAGTGGGTTATTCCCTAACTCTGTACTAGAAATGAGGTTATGGCCATCATTTCTATGAGTCACTATCTGTAGTTATTAATAACCACAGATAATAACATTTGAGATTATTGCAGTCTCTAGATTTCAGTTTCGTACATGGACAGAAAATCCCTCTCCAAAAAACATTCCTAACATGAATAGGAGCGAAAAGAATAGAACAGGAGGTCTGGCGGTCACAGAGTTGTGACAGACCAGAGAGAGGAAATGAACTCTTGAGTGTATGTTAGCACATTTTGACCTCAAGGTAAAACAGGTCTTTTAGTTCTAATCTTCCTTGTTTGGCTGGTTGGTTGGTTGGTTTGTTTTTGATGAGGTAGCAGGTATAGACTTTATGGGCTTAAACCAAGCTAGAACTGAAAATTCAACAAGTGATGGCTGGTGCAACTCCTTTTTCTATGTCAAGCTTCTGCTGAAAGCTCTTTTGACTTTCCTTCATTTAGTTGTCAGAAACCAGGGCTAACAGTTAAATAAGTCTTCCTTCTTTTTATGCTTTACCTTTTTAAATGCCACACCATACAGAGTTGTGTTTTTTTAAATGTCTTTGAGCTCCTTGTAAATTTTCACTCTAGGTTTTTTCACTATGTTTTTCCGATAAGTTACTTACCTTTGTTCTTACTAGAAATTATTTGACCAGAATGAAAATGTGTGTTGCAGCATAGGGACAATTCACTAAATTTTCTGTAGTGTGGCTATATTAGCTATGCCTTGGTTTTTACAGTGAGTGGTCTTCAGCTGTTACACAGTTTGAATTTCTATTACAGCTTTGCTAAGGATTTGTCTGAAATAGAAACTGGTATGGCTGTGTCTCTGGAATGGAATAAATATAAGCTGTGGTTATTTATTCCCTGGACGTGTGGCTGACAAGAATTTTCAGTTGTGTCTCAAACAGCTACTGAACTATCAGACTTTCAGATTTTTGAGAAGAGGGGAGTAATATAGTTAACTATTTCACTTGTATTAGGTAATGTGTATCGTGATAATAGAGGGGAGGAAAAAAAGAAAAAATGTTTTCTGTGCTGATAATCTTTTTTACACTATCACTAATATCACTATCATTAATAGTTCTTACATTTTCCATTACCTGTACAAACAGAAATGCTGCCAGCTGGGTTTGCCATTCAGTACAAATTTGCAAATTAAAGTATCTTGGTTGAACGTCTGCTTCTAGGGAAGTTGGCTTGTTCTTCTGTCTCCAGGATGCCCTTCCTTTCTTCAGAATTACAGGAATGTGGAAGAAGAGGAGTTAATTAGTTTTGATCTTGGTGAACGATCTAATTTGTTAGCTAATTGCCTTCACCATTACAAGGAGCTGTTCATGAATCATGTCTATCACGATAATGCTAATTACTGACTTATAGTAGAACCCACTTTATAGTACTCCGTTCGGATATAGCGGACATTATAGTGTGGTTTAAGACCTTTAAGGGTCTTTACCACTCCTTTAAAATTAATGTGTTGGACTGAAACAGCTCTTCTTGCCCCTTCCCTCCCTCCCCAAGCTGCTGAGCAGCTGCAGTAGCCATTGTTTTTCTGGAAAAGCAGATGTTAAGTCTTTCCAGTATTGAGTCTGCTTTTAGGAGTATCTTTAAGACATCCAGAAATACTAAGATGAACTCAGTATGAGTTTTACTGATGACTTCTTTTGTGGTTAGGCCCTATATAATCTCTGATTTTCTCCCTCCCATTTTGAGAGTCTTACTTGTTTGATAAGCAGCTTCCTTGTCGCTGACTTTTTGGAAGGTAGCAGCTCAGGAACACTTTTTCACTTGAGCATCAGCATTGTTTTATCCTCTTTGCAGTACCTAATGTGTACTGGCTGTCTTGCAGAAAAAATGGGAGAACATGGCTCTTTCTGCAAACAGTTTGAAATTTATTATGAATACAATCCAGTGGAGAAAAATGGTGAGGGGCAGGGAATAAGGGGTATTAGCTATGGCAAAATTGTGTAACTGCTGAAGCTGTTACTGTGTGATTTCCTCTTTTCTTGTCATCCTAAAAATTATTTTAAACTACAGCTTGTATTTCAGAGAAGTGAGAAAGGGATAGAAGAAGAAAAATTGTAATAAATTTAAAACCCAACAGGAAGGCTGGAAAAGGAGATGTAGAGGACAGAAGAGGGAGGAGAGTATTGCTTATGCAGCTACAGCATGATTAACTGTCATGAACTGTAAAGAGGAGAAAGGGAAGATGCTTGAACTGAAGATAAGGAAGGGCAAACAAATAGGGGAGGAAGGGAACAGCAACATGAAAACTAAGGAAAACAAGAAAAAGAGTGTAATAATCCTTAAGGGAATGTGAAAGTTAAGATTTGCTTCATGATATAAATGGTAGTTTGAAATAAGCTAGTACCATATGCTTGGGGGGAAAGATGTTGATTTTAATGGCCTACTAAAATAATGAAAGTTACATACTTGAGCTGTCCCACAAATGGCATATAGTACTGTTGAAATCCAGTTAGACAAGTACAGGTATTGTCTGTGTATAACCTGTGATGATTCCATGTTAAGTGTCCACCTCAGCAGAACTCACTGAAAAATAACTACATATACACTGTCTTTAAAGATTTTTCATTTTATTTTTTGCGGTTTTATAAAAAATGCGGCTGTGTGTGGGTTATGCCAGAAGAGGAACATGTGATACACACAGTGTTGCAGTTTTTCTTCTATCTCCATCTATTTTGTAAGCTCATGAAAGGTAGTCTGAGAGGAGACAGAATGGGCGCTTCACTTTCTTGGCTTCTTTTTCTTTTATTTTTGTGTTCCTTGTTCCTAGATTATTGCTTTCCTGAGGCATTGTGCTGGACCAGTGGATGAAAAAGAGAGGAATGAGCAATTACCTACCTGTATACTTCCTTTTCTTTTCTACTTTTTCTTACTCCTCTTCAAACGCCTCCAAAACATCTGTTGAACATAACCATGTTGGTTTGCCCCAGTTGGTGTGTGTTTTGAAGGAATGCTCTGATTTCATGCGAAGTTCCTAGAAGTGAGCAGATCTGATGTAAATTGCCTGATCTGGCTTTCAAAGTAAACACTTCCCTGCTCATCCTTGTCATCCCCTCATAAAGAATGCACTCCCATTTCTCTTAAGGTTGCCCACTTGAAACGTGCTTGTGTGGAAATTTAGGTGGCAAAAACTATGTGAGCATCGCCTCGACTCTTTGCTCCTGCTTTCTGTTGATTGGGAAGCTGAGAATTGCCATGAACCAGAAAGCAGGTGTGTAGCTCCAGGAGGTGTAATTCATTCTTGGCCACAGAGCAAATGAGTTTCTCAGCTGGAAGTACTGAAATACAAAATCTCTGCGCTTTTATTGCTCTTCACTTGTGAAACACACTGTTGCAAGGAGATTTAAACTTCAGTAATCTAACAAGAAAAGAGCATCTATTTTAGTGCCTGCCCATCCACCCGACCCCTTCCTCATGCTCAAATCCTGCTATATTAATTTTCAGCTTACAGGATACTTTTTATGTATGTTCATTATCGTGAAGCTAAACATAAAATTCTGTAATACCAAACTGTAAATCCTATGATACTTTAAAAATATTTTTACTGGTAATTAACTGTTTATTGTTGAGTTAAATATATTTACAGTGGATGTGCCTATACTGGTGGTGGGAGAAAAAATGCAGCCTGATGCCTTTAAACTGTACATGTCTGTATGTGAACAGGACACCATCACACTGGGATGCAGTATGTTCTCTTGGTGATGGCACACTAGGCCTTTTAAATAAAATGGGCAGAGATCATGCTAAAGTAATGGGTATGTATATAATATACTCATAAGTGGAATGGCACCATTTGTTCTGAGAAATGGAGGTGGAGATAATTTCTGGCCCCAAGCCATAGGGTTTCTTATTCCTACTACTCAGGGAACTTGTGTGCCCAAATGGAGGAGCTCTTGTGCATGAAAATAAATTAGTATCTTTTGTAAACAGTCAATTCTAGTTAATAGAAAGCTCTTAGCTTCACCCTTGGCTTTCATAAGCATGCGGGACTTCTCC
Organism: Nestor notabilis; assembly: GCF_000696875.1. Lineage (NCBI taxonomy): Eukaryota > Metazoa > Chordata > Aves > Psittaciformes > Psittacidae > Nestor > Nestor notabilis. The sequence goes on from NW_009933293.1 coordinate 86,104, forward strand.
TTCCCCTCCCCCAGTATCTCAATCTCAAGTCACCCAGTCTAGGTATAGAATGTCCCACTTATTAAAAGTAGGCTGTAGTATTTGTTCTGTAAGTAGACTGTACAGTCACTAAGGGTTTGTATTTAATGTACTTTTAAGAGTTCAGTGCAAACCCTACTGAGGTGGAGTATGCTGCTTAGAGGTACGTTTTGGTCCCAAGACCCAGTGAGATCTGACTTGCAGAAGTGCTGAGTGGTGGCAGATGCAAATCATATAATGGAGAGGACTAATCTGATTACAAAACGATGCCACGAAGTGCTTTGCAAGTGTACTAGAGTACTGGGTGTTTGATTTCTTGAGGAACCTGGAATCATGAAATGGTTTTGCTAGAGGAAGAAATCCTTATGCCGTGTGGAATTTTTTTTTCAACATTACATCTCCCAGAAGGACTTCATTAGGAAATACTAAGTGTCTGTCGTAGTTCTGTATGTTAAAGAAATAAGTGAGTTTACATAATCTTTGCATATCAGTACTGTAAATTAGGTAGCACATAGCAAGTATTTTTAGGTACATTTCTGGAAAAAAGGAGTTTGACTTCTGAAAAACAAAGATTGTACGTAATTTTAGTGATGTCCCATGTATCATGCATTACTAAAGTGATATATGAAGATAGAGGAGGGGAAAAAAAAGAAAACAAAAATTAGCAGTATTTCTTATCTCTTGAAAGAAGAGAGGAAAGCTTTGAGATGTTCAATCATAGAACTTAAATTTCTAAAATAAAACCTAGGAAAACAAATGTAACTGCTTTATCTGTTGATTCTAAAATACAATCAGCACAGCTGATAGGCAAGCAAGAGATTTGACTTAAAAATACATGGCAGGTGTAACCGCTTCATGGTACAAGTTTGGGCAAAAATACTTTGCAGTACAGCAGTAATAAGAAAATTCAGAACAAAACCAATTATTTTGCACATTTCAGTTTATCAGAGTGTTCGGGTTTTTTTCCTCACCAAAAAAAAGGGGGGGTAGAAAAGTTGAAGGGGAAACTGAATTTAACTTCTTGGCCTGGAAATTTGTTTCCCTCTCTGTGCTCTTTCATTTTCAGCACATAACATTTTGTGCTGTATACCTCCAATTTCCCTGTTCAAAATAAACAATTTTTTACTGAGATGATATTAAACCCTTTGAACACCACTAGGAGATCCTGCCAGAAAAACCCTTGAGGAAAAACTCATAATTCTGGATTAATTGCAGAGTTTGCTTAGAATGGAGTAAATAGTACATGAACCACACATTGAATGATGAGAATTAAATGAAATACTGAATTCATTCAGTAAGCTCACTCTCTTTCCAGCACATTAAATGAGACAGAAGTTCTATAGGGATAAAAAGTCGCATAAAGACTGTAATAAAGTATTGATACCAGGAGGCCAAGTGAAGATTGCAAAACAGGCTTTACTGCTGACACTTGATTATTTTACTTTCAGCTTCACTTTAAAAATGCCTTGTGAAAGGGATGCTCATCTTAAAAAGCTCTGCTTGTGTTTACCTTTTGTTAAAAGATACATTGTGAAGATTCATTACCCAATCTGTAAAATAGCTTAGAGGTCTTTAGATGAAGATCATTGCTGAGTCCCAAATAATTAGCGATGACTAATGGACTCAGGAGTCCTTTATTAACGCAGTTTTAAGGCATTGTACAATAGTTGTGCTGTGTTCAGGAGTTGCTGAGTTTTGCGTTATTTTTATCAGGATTTAAGCTTGGATATGTGAAGTGTTTGGTTTTGATGAAGCTTTTTTGCTGTCCCTTTGGTCATGTTGTTAGCATTGTATGATATGGGATAGTTACTAACTTGTTGCCTTGAGTGACTGTTGTCAACAGTGCCAGTAGAGAAGAGCAGGAAGAGAATGGTAGATCAATATGCAAATGAAATGTTAGAAGTTGCAATTAACTGTTTATTTCTTTACAGTTAAGGTCTAAAGCTATTCAGTAACGGCTGTGAAGATGTAAACAGAGTATTGTGTGCAACATTTGAAAGTGCTTCTTTTGGAATATTCTTAAACACAGACATGAAAGTAGTTTTGGTTTCTTTTTAAAGAGTGTTGCATGCCTTTTCTAACAGTAAGGAAGAAAAGGATGTTACTCTTCATTCCTAGCTAGTATGCAAAAGTGCTTTATTTTAATTTAATTTTATTTTTTATTTTATTTTATTTTAAATCATCTTTGTAAACCTCTTGCTGGCCAGAGCCTTCCAGGAAAAAAAGAAAGAAGAAAAACAGTATCTTGACATAAATACTGTTCTGGAATCAGAGGTCCAGTGTTAGCTGTTACTGAGAAAAAGAAATAACATAGACACTTGATTATGTTTTAATCTCTTTTTAGGTCACTTTTAAGATAATTTTTATTTACTGTTAAAATAAGCGTCTTGTCCCCCTTGCTCCCATGTAATATTACATCTTTTTTCTTTCCAAAACATTTATATGTAACTGTATACGAGTTACATAGCATGTTCTGGCATTCTAGGCATGTGGTGTTCTGTATAAAGGTATGTGTGCTGGCTGGTTTTACAAGAGCTTGAAGAACTGTATCATTTTCCAAATTTTATAGAGAAAATGGTATGTCATAGTTTGAGCCTGCTGGTCCTTCATAGTTTCTTCAGCATTGTTACGTTTACCTTAATGCACTCTCTAACAGGCTGATGTGTGCGAATGTGGCAGTTTCAGAATTCCACAGGTGCAGCACATAAAACCATGTTCATCAAAGAACATAAAGCAGTTTTAGATGTATCAGTGCTCATTTTACTTCTTTTAGCTGAATTTTCTGATACATTTACATAGGAAAGCAAACTACTCCCTGTGCTGATGATATTGCAGCCTCTTGCATTTGCATGTGTTTTTCTTTCCTTAAAGAACAAATAAAGCCTTTGCAAAATAATACTGTCCTTTACTCCACTAGTGCCCTTGAGCAGTTCCTTTGCAGTTGTAATTCTGTATTTGAATTTGGGCATGAGGTTTAGGAATTTGAATGTTAGAAGTGTTTACATAAATACTGTGGTGTAAAAGTTGTATGTCCCTTGTGTTACTGTGTCTGTTAATGCTTTTTTGGAGTTCAGAGTGTTAAAATCTGAAAACTTGTGGTGGATTAAAGTGTAAAATGAAAGACCTTCGAACAAACAATAAACTGTATGTCAAGTCTTGAAATGAGGCCTGTTTAAAAGGGTGTTTTAACTTTTTCTACAGAGCACACCTGCAACGTCGATACCCACAGTGCAAGTACAGGGCCAGCAGATCAATTTGCAGCCGCCTTCATACACTGCAGCAAGTCAGCATGCAGAGCAAATGAAAAAACCTGGACAGAACTTCATGTGTCTGTGGCAATCTTGTAAAAAGTAAATGTCTCCTTTATTTAACTACCTTTTACTAATACGTAACAGATGCGTGTCTATAGAAGGTGATTCTACAAGTTACATCCATTCTGTTTCCTTAAGTTACTTTATACTTTGCCAGTGGGAAGAAAGTGAAAAGTGTTAAGGAAGCCAAAGCTGAGATGGGGGATTGCAAGACATTTAACTGCTCTCAGTTACACTTCAGAGCATAAAAGGAGTATTATGTGGCTTTCTTGTAATAGATTGATTCTTAAGTAATAACTAAAATGTTGTCATGTAGTTAAAAAAAAAACAACATAGTTCTGAAGCTTGTTCTGTGTTGCAAATACAAAAATAGTTACTGTAGTCCAGTTACAAATCATGTCTTGACATTTTCTTGTTTTCAGCTTTTAATCTTTCTTGTGTTTCCAGTTTTGGAAGGGCAGGGTGTTGCATTTTTATGTCCTGGTTGAAGTCTTATTTAGATGATGACTAATTTCAGTAATTATGATACCATTTATGTGCCACAGGACTACTTTGTCACAAAAGGAAATTAAAAGCTTAGCCTGAAGACTAGACAGCAATGATTAGACTGTTTTGATTTGTTATTGATGTCCTTCAAAGAGAGGAGCAAGCTGTCAGACTTTTGGATGTAGACTTATGAAAACATTATACTTGGTACCAGTATGTATATTTTGACACTGATTTTTAAAATAACAGGTTTTTGAATATGCTTAGTTTTCGGCGGAGGGTACAGATTGGGGAGACAAAGGTAGTTGTCAAATAGCAACTTGGAGAACAGTGGGAAAAACTGTGTAGCTTGTAGGAGGGCATGAAAAAGGGTTCATTGAAGGACAATGTCATTGTAGGACAAGACAATGGGAGCATAAAGATGAATTGATTTGGCAAAAAGCGGGTGTGTAGACTTTGAGAAGGCTGAGATGAAATGGTCATAGGAACCCAGAATCATAGAATGGTTTGGGTTGGAAGGGACCTTAAAGTTCATCTAGTTCCAACACCCCTGCCATGGGGAATGATGGAGAAGTTCGCATATTTAGAACCAATGGTGAAAATTAGGCATTTGAACAGATTTAGAGCAATACTGAAGGACTGTTGATCTGTAGACTCCTAAAGGTGCAATTTCTGTTTCTTTCATTCCTTAAAAAGATAATTCAAAGATCATTAAGTCAATGAAACTGAGATAAGGTTCTGAGTGGTACTGTAGAGATCGGGCACATTTTGAATCATTGCCCTGTTTTCACTTTAGAAGTGTTTTTTGTTTCTTTGGTAGGTGACACTTCTCTACGTAAAAAAAATGCATATAAAGCTTTACTTACTTTTTACTTTATTCCTTTACTGCTGATAAATTTAACTGTAGAGCCATACTCTGCTGGCTGCATAATAGATGCATAAACACCTGTGTTGGTACAAGAGTGTATTATACTGAGGTGGAAATGAAAAGCTGGGGCAGTTTTGTAGCAGAAGCCTAGCCAATTATTACCATCTTGAAGAGTTTGCTGAACTACAGTTTTGAAGCATAACTTAGTTCCCAAATTTCTTCTGTGTCTGAAGTTATGTAGAGCTGAGGTGAATAAGCTCATGTGAATAACCATGGAATAAGCTGATGTCACGTGTAAACTGGGCTGTAAACATGTGCAGACAAATTTTGGGGTAGGAACAATACAATTATGATTACCTTACAGTATTAGTGGTTTTGTATATTTGTCTTAAAATATTATTCCAGTAGGTTTTCCTGAGACTCAAGTGCTGTGTGGCCTGTATTTTACAAGTTGATCTATACATTTTATTTCAAAGATGGTGTATTATTTCTCTTGTTTTAGCTTCTCCCGTTGACTTACTGTATTGGTTTTTGTTCGTGGTTAAGTTTCATTATTTTCAAAAGCCTTCGGAGATTTTTGCACTGATAAATTTTACTCCATGTGACACACTGTTCTTTTTCTTAAGGCTGTCTCTCACTTTTTAGAGTATTTATTTCAGTCCCAGCCTTAAAACGGTTTAGGTAAACGTTACACTCAGTATTCGCTACAGTGAAGAGAGAACCAAAATTTTAAGTTAGCATCTTCCTCAAGTGTATGTTGTTTTATTTTTATTCCTTGTGCAGCCTGATTAAAAAAGCAGAAACATCGAATCTCCTGTAGGCATCCTGCTTCTAACAGGCATAAAGAAAAATCTGGAATTGCCAACTGTTACTATAACTGTTTTATTTACAGCTCTTAGTTTTGGCTGTTTTCATTGAGTTGTTTAAGCAGGAAACTAGAAGATTCTTTGGAGTGGGCCATTAGTCTGTGTGAATTTCATATCCACTACTTGGTTTCATTCATGATTGCTTAGCAATTTTTTTTCCCTAGGTATTAAGCAGACAGATTCATTGTAGTAGAATGATAGAACAGTGTATCTTTCATGTTGTTCACCCTTAACTGCAAAGATATGACAGGAGACAAATCTGATACAGTATTTGCACGTGTTTCTCTAAGCATGTTCTTTAGTTTAGTTCTCACTATACTTAGCACTGAGTTTCCCTTCCAGGATGTATTGCAGAAGGCAGTGAAGGACTTCAAAAACATTTTATTGAGAATCAGAATAAATATGAATAAATAACATGTTTCTTTTCCTATCCACTAAATTGACTTTTGCGGTCAGCAACATTCCAGTGGCATGGGTGCAGGTTCTGCTTTTTGAGTTTTTTAAACCAAATTAGGAAACATAATATCAAGATTTTGAAATTATACTGTGGATTTAGTAGTGTCTGAAGACCACAACCAGATCAGGCCCAGTTATGCAAATAGTTGTAACGATTGGCCGTTTGCAGATGTATTCAGATGAGACAGTAAAAGGTGTTAGTCAGCACACTACTTTGCATTGAGAATGTAACAGAAAGTAGGTGTTTTCCTTTGAAGTTCTTCTGTCTGCAAGTACTGCTAATTGTATTCAGCTTAAATTAAAAGCTGCTATTTGGTTTCACAGGTAGGCAGGAGATGTCTGCTCTTGAGTTGCTTTGTATTTAAAAGCAAATTGGAAATGCTATTGAATCTCCACTGCCTGTCAAGTCAGCTATTAGTTTAATGTTCTGTTCAGCAGCTGAACAGAATGATGGAGAAATGAGTCAACTGACCGTATTCTCCTGTATTCTCAGTACTTTTTCTTTTTTCTTTTTTCTTCCCTCCCCCCCGCCCCCCTATGTTCAGGTATTTCTTTAAGGAAAATATTTTTTTCTCTGCAAAGTGGTAGTAAATTTGAGTCTTCTTAGCTCAGTGATTGAAGTATAACACCAAATGTATTATGCAGTGAATGAACCAACACAGCTTAGCTAGCTTTATTTTTCTTAAAGCCTTGCCATGTTGAATAAAATGTTTTAAACAACATTTTGGGTTTCACTTATGCCATGAAATTTGCTTTATCCATGCCAGGATTTATTTGTAGGTTTGTGCCAGGCTTAAGTTTACATATTTACTTCCCCTTTATTGTGGAAAGACATCTTGCTATCCTCTGAAATGTCAACTTTTGCTGTTTAGTCAGTGTACATGTAAAACTTTTTATTTTCATTTCCTACATTTCATTTTCCTACTGGACCAACAGCAAGAGGCAGGTATTTCTCCTTCCCAGCTTCCCTGCCCAGTAAGAGCTGACTGGCATGGAAAAGATGAATGCATTTTAAAAGACTAGTATTTATAGCCTATGCAGAAGGTAACTGCTGTATTGCACGTGGTTATAGCAGTAGGATTCGGTTTATACTGACGACTTGTCTCTGGGTGAAATTAGCTCTTTGACACCTTCAAGGGGTTCAGGTAACAGTATCTACACTTAGGCCTAGGTATCAATTTCAAGTATGTTTGCATGATGGACACTGTTGAAATGAGCAGTACGATGTGGAAAGAGGTGGCTGGATCAAAGCACCTACTGATTTACTATTCATGTGCTGAGAGTTCCGGCTTGAACTTGCCCATAAGTGACTGCTGCAAGTTTAAACTGTTACTCTATCCTTGGCTGCTTGTTGTAACACTCTGATTGGAGGTCGTCTCCCTCTTGGCACTGTTCAGCCCAGTGAGTTCAGTCAAACATCTTAATGCAAATACTTTTCTTGTTAACTGAAACTAAAATACTGGCATGTGAACCCAAGTGGCAGAGGTGGGTTGCATGTGTTTCCTCTTCAGATAGACTGCTGCACTACTGGCATCTGTCCAGCAAGTGTGTGAAGACAGCTGGTGGCAATGACTTCCCAAATGGCAGCAGCTGGGTTTCTAGACCTCTTCTGTCCAAGCCTTAAGTGGATGTTGATGAGTTGGGTTAGTTGTATTGAAATGAACTGGGAGCAGCTAAGTATTTTGTTTGTTTTGGCCATTTTTTCTCTGTTGAAGTAAAAGATGTAATTTGTAACACTTAACACCTTAAAATACTATCTAGACTAAAAAAAACCCAAACTACTTTTGAGTCACTTCCTATTTTTAATTATTTTTCTTTAAATACAGTGATACTCCATTACCATTTGATACACATTACAGTAACTATTCTTTTGTCTGCTTGACAATTCGAAAACACAGAACTGTTGATTCACCAGTATTTTGGGGTGGTGTTCACAGTGAGCTGTAATTCTTCTGCCACTTCGAAATGGAAGAAAACCCTTGCTGGAAGGAACTCACTGCAAATGTTTTATGCCTGTGCTTTCACCAAACAGAACACAGAAAACACAAAATACACTGTCATATTACAGGGCCAGGCTTAGGACATCTTAATCTTTCTCCATCATTCCCCATTGCAGAGAATGGGTCTGTTGGAATTAATATACATTATTTCTTTGGTAAAGTGTAAATAGAAAACCAGAACCATGGTATTTAAATCAAACTCAGCAAAATCATACTACTATTTAATGGTAGCTCACTGGTAATACATGTACATGGTTTTCTTTCTAAAATATTCTGACTTTTGGGTTATCAATGCATGTCTCATTTCTGAAAATAAAAACCATTAGGCATTATGGGTTTGTGTTTGTGGTGTTTGCACTTTATCATTAACTGTAAAAAAACCTTAAATTCATCTCCCTTCCCCTTTTTTGTAGGTGGTTTCAGACACCATCACAGGTTTTCTATCACGCAGCAACTGAACATGGAGGAAAAGACGTCTACCCGGGGCAGTGCTTATGGGAGGGATGTGAACCTTTCCAGCGGCAGAGGTTTTCCTTCATTACCCATTTACAGGTGCAGATTTTCTTTTACATACTACTTCAGAAAACAGTAGGAATTTCATGGTGAATTTCCACTCACCTTTCTCACTGTCTTTTCTCTTCTCTTTAAGCAGGATAAGCACTGTTCCAGAGATGCTTTGCTTGCAGGATTAAAGCAAGATGAACATGGACAAGCAGGAAATCAGAAGCCTTCCAATAAGTAAGAGACCTGAGCCTCATTAGCAATAGAGAAAATAAGAGAATTAGAGATTATCAGAAGAATTTATGTATTTATAACTTGGCTTATCAAGTGAAAATTTTTTTTAAGTAATCAAACTTGAGGTGCATTACAGTAAGAATGGGCAAAAGAGCAAAAAGATTGTGGTATGGGAGATGTGGTTGCAGTTACCATAAAAATAACAGGTAATTCGTTAAGGTATATGGTCAGTAATCTTTGAATATTGTTCTCAACATATTCTCCTGATTTTTTTTCCCAACTGTAGAGCCTTTTATAACTTTTATTACAACAGGAAAGTGCTTGTAATCCAAGTGGAAAGTTACTTGTTGTGTACAGTTCAGCTGTTTCATTCAGCTGAGATGGATTGTCTTGTAACTTGCTGTGCTCCTTCCAGTTTTGTGATCTAAATCTGGGCTAATTTGGTCCAGGGACTCTGGTAGTATACTTTCATTTAAACAAGCAAACAGGATAAATACCAACTCCTTTGAGTCTTCTAATTTTGTGCTGCTACCTTGCATCAGTTTTGGCTTTCCTCTTTCCCAAAATTATTTCAACCATCTGGAATTAATATTGGAGAGCACAGCCCTATTGCTTTGGGGTTGTGGGGATGGTCATGTTAGTATTGGAGTTACTCAGAGTTCAGTTAATTGTGTAAGCATATTAAGACTAGGTCTTTGTTAGTAGCCAACTGGAATCTCTTTGTTGCAAGCTAAAAATGTAATTACACATAATGTTCCAGGCAGATTTTTGCAGTCTGTTCTGTGGCTACTTAAATTGCTACCAAGCTGCTGGAGGCAGCAGAGGAAGTTGAGTATGAATAAATAAATTTAGTTTGGGAGTCCTTTTACTTTTTTTAATGTAAACAAACTTCCAAACACAGACTTATGATTGCTTTATGGTGCCTTGTTTCATTACACTGAACAACATTCAGAATTCAGACCTCTGAAAACCACAAAATGAAGAATTATGGTACTATAGTCTTAAATACTTGGTAAATGGGAAGCATAGGGCTGATAGCATCTACTGGGATGATGTGATTTCAACTCTGCCTTTTCAAAAACGTTCCATCATACAGGTAACGCATCCAGTAGCTGTATGTCCTCACAGGCTTCTTGAAAATTGGCACAGGTACTCATATTAGAAAAAAACATTCATATATCTCCTCTTCTGAGGCAGTATGCACTAATTCGGTGGGGTTTGGAAAGGAGAAATCTATATGCATAACCAGCTCTTGCTGAGATATTGAGACTGCAATGGCACAGGATACTAAGAATGTGATTTTTGGAATGTAAGCTGAAATAAGAGCATTCATGACTCAAAGTAGGATAGTTTGAGTCTCCCTGCCATCCCTTGTTCCTTCTCATGGCTGTGCACTGCTTACTGTGAGAGAACTAGCTTTAGTTTTTGTCTGATGGCATGGTAAATCAGTTCTGTTTTTAGAAAAACCTAATTAATTTTAAAAGTGGATTTTTCAGGTGAGTAGAATACAGTTGCCTTACAGTCAGTGGAACACCAGTACAGGAGGTGGGTTGGAACGTAAAGAAGGGATGAGACCATACTCTGTCAGCACTCACAACAGTTAATACACTCATTTTTTATGAAATCATGGAGATTCCCTGTCTGTTACTTTTACTGTCTTCCCTCATGTCTTCATTAGTCCTCTTTTACCAAAGAAGAAACCAACAAACAGGAATATTTTGACTAAACGTAATTTGTAACCCACAGAATCTTTCAGTGCTGCTACATAGTTAGGTTCACAAAACTGATAAGAGCATCTAGCTACCTGAGAAAGACAAGGTTTGATAATTTGCTTTCTGGAGTCAGTGACTTGTCAAATGAAACCCTAAGCTTGCTCCAGCAGGTCACCTTAAGTTGGCTTACATGTCATGTTGGAAAGCTGACTGCCATGGTTTTCACTTAATTTACTTTTTGTCGAGTCCTAGAAACTCCTCAGATATATCAGCATACACTGATAATGCATAATACTAAACTCTTCCATGGAGCTGAAACAACTTAAAAACCTGATGTTGATGTGGAGCGTGTGTAAGTCATCAACTTTTAGGCATTAATTAGGCCAACTTTCTTCACTTAGTCCCTCACTGTTCAGCAAAACTACACCTACATCAGAGCGCAGATAGAGTGTTACTGGTTCTGGAAATAAAATCTCTGGAACACAGTGTAACAAACAAGGGCCCATTCTCCTAATCATCATTTCTGTCTGCAGGACACCATATGTACTTGGAAAAAATCTGTAATGGCTTTTGCTAGAACCAGCTAGGCAAAGTTAAGATGTATTACAGAGCTGGTTGTATACCTTAATTCTGTATCTCTTTGCTTTTACGGTTGTATTGTATTAACTCTTCCTCTTCTGGTTTTCAGAGGTAGCTGAATATTGCATTCTGGAAGGTCAGGTAGCACTAACAATTTATGTTGACTGTAGCTTTGTGCATTTGAATCTTTCTGGATTCACATTAGTTTTTTTTTTCCTTGTTGCCACTGAAGCAAAGGTAGTAGCATGAGCTACCCAAAATATTCTTCATGCACCATGAGAGTGGGAGGGGAGGTAACTTTAAATCACAAGGTGAATTGTATGGTTTGGAGTTAAGTAGAATATTATTAAAATGAATTCAAGAATCTAGATGTTTCTTGAGAGATACTTGCTCACAGACACAGGACAGGCTGCTGGATGAATCAGGAACTTTTTTATGAACTTCTCTTTTTCCAAAGTCAGAGAAGACAGTCTTTTACTATCTTCTTAATGTGTTAGGAATACATTCCTAATTTATTTCAACTGTCCCTTTTTCAGTATTTCTAGAATCAAGGCAGTATTACTTCAGTGTCCTGAAATGTAGCATGATAGCTGTTGTAGAGGGGCATTGGGAACAGCCTCCATTGGTGAATCCTTGTTCTTCTCAATACAAGGAAAACAAAACTGTTACAGAAATGGAAAGTGAAGATGATAATACCTTTACTGTTGTATTCAGTCTCCTATAAACATGTGTCATTGCCCAACAGTTTCATAATTCAGCCTCTGCCTTTCTTCCATTTCCTTCATAAAGGTTTTCAAACTCCTATTTCCATTCAGGGGAGGATGACAGTGTGAGCTAAATTTTTAAAGAGAAGTCTGTCTGTTACTACTTCTTGGTTTTCTGTTTTGTGGTTTAAAGCCACTCACATGAACCCACTTTCTAACTTTTAGCTAGGTTTCCTTGTCGTTAGAAATTCGCTTTCTGAAGAAAGCCTTTGAATAGACAATTCAAGTTTTATTCTTAGAACGTTCACTTACAATGAAAGATGCCTAAATAATACTCTTACAGGCTAACTTTAATTTTAAAAAATGGAGCATATACGTTTGATTCCTACCTTTGCAGGTGAGCACTACTTGCATTTAATCAGGTTCTACTAGGGTATTTAAAGATTTCATAGTAATATTGATCAATATATTGAAGCGTGGTGATCTTTTTCACCATTCATACTGCAAAACTTTCCTTTGAGATGTCATTATGGATCTTACTTATTTGGTGAACTTGCATATTTATATATTCTAAATTGGAATTGTATGAATAATTTAAAAGTTTTACATTAAATAGAGCTTTGACTTCAGTGTTAATACTGAAAATTGAGAATTTGCTTCTGCTATGTTTATTCGTACCAGCTTTATAAAATACCTTGCTTAATTTATTAATCTCAGTCTGAAAGCTGCAGTAACAGGTAATTGGTTTTACAAGTGTTTGATCTGTTTTAACCATTAGATGGTTTATGTCTTAGATCATAACTTAAATCATGTTCTTTATATTACTCCTCACTAACCACAGTTAGTATGTATTTTATATTGTCTTGGTGTCTAATGGTCCCAATGAGCTGTGTCAAGTTTTGAATAGCAATATTTTAAGGACATTCGCTGGCCAAATCTCAGATGACATTTGCATAGCTGCTATCCCAGTTGCTGTTAAAGCCTGTCTGATAAAACATTCCTTTAAATTGGTACACATCAGGAAGTGGCTGTGTCATTAGTACACTATATTACTTTTCCATCACAAATGTCATGGGTGATGAGCAGTACTTCAAGAAAAGTGTGTCTTCACATAAAATAAAGCCCATGACTTCTGAAGGCTTTGCAGTAAGATTCATTTCTCTGGAAACAAAAGGCAAATCATGTATCATTACCCAATATTAATGGATCTTTGTGTCTCTGTTCAGATGGGTTACAAAATTATAAAATAAAATTTCAGTTGTTAATCTCCTCAAAAGTGATGCAAAGCTCATTTTTATGAACTCTTTCTTTACTAATGTAGGCAGCCAGCTGCAGGGGGTACTGCCTCTGCTCCCAGAGCACAGAAGGCCATTGTGAATCATCCGAGTGCTGCCCTAATGGCATTAAGGAGGGGATCAAGAAACCTTGTCTTCAGAGATTTCACAGTTAGTATTGTTTGACTTAAGTATTAGATATTAATTGTTGCCTGCTACAACAGGGGTTTTACTGTTGGGTTTTTTTCTCCTTACTTTTGCAGGATGAGAAAGAGGGACCAATAACTAAACACATCCGATTAACAGCTGCCTTAATACTAAAAAATATTGGTAAATATTCAGAATGTGGTCGCAGGTAAGCATTGCATGATTCTTCTAATACCAGTAAGCAGTGTTGTTTCTGTTCTTTTAAGTACCAAACAATAGGTAGGTGTTAGTTATCCTTTAAAAACACCAATAGATGTATTGACAGTACAGTTTCTCTGTCAGACCTGCACTGGTTAGCTCCCCACACAAGTTCTCAGCGTTATCTCTACCTAAGACAGTATTTGTGATCCAGACTTTTGAAATGTGTCTAGTAAATTTGACAGGTTAAATTTTTGGAGACAGATGAGAGAAACCTTTGCTGCAGGTCTGTTTTTTTCCTCCTGAAGGCAGCAGTGCATGACTCTGAAAATTAATTCTTCTGTAAGCAACTTCCCATTTATCTCAACTTGAGAAAGCAGTGCATGAGCTCTCACAAACACATTAATAAGTTGTGGAGTCACACACAGTTTCATTCCATACTTCCTGCCTCTCTGTTGCTTTCCTGTCCATACCTGAGTTAACTCTAATAAATGAGACTCAGTCAGCTTTCCTCTCATTTGTAGAAGATCCTTCAATAAGTAAATAGACCAATACTAACATGTGGTGCTAAGTAGGAAGTGTTCTTTATGATGCAAAAGGAGTAGTAGTTACTTACTGTGCCATTAATCAGCGTGCATGCTGCTTCTATTTTTTCCAAGAGCTTACAAGCTGAGTGATTTTTTGGTTTTGTTTTGCATTGTTTCAGCTTCATAATAGCAGAAATAATAATTACTAATAAGAATCTATTAATTTGTCTGTCCTTCAAAACCTGTGTAGAGGGATGAATTTATTACTTGTAGTTCTAAACAAAAG
>NW_009933293.1:105270-113959 GCF_000696875.1 Nestor notabilis
CACTCTTTTACTGTGCAACACTCCCTGGCCAAATGTCCTGTGTCAGAATAGAGTTGCCAAAAAGCAGGAACATGGAGGATGCGCACAGGTACTTTGGCAGCATAACCACAGGTGCTGCGCTGTGGCTGCCAGCTCTGCCTCATCTGTGTATTGTTAGTGTAATCGTGGTGTGTGGGAGTTCAGTGCAGACTTGCTGTCACCCAGCTCTTCACAGCTCCAAGTGGTGTGTGACAAATCCCATTTTTGAAAGTTCGCTGACAGGGAGAGCAACCAGCGGCGTGTGTTTTGTATTCCACCTGGTGCGCAGCATGCTGCAGTTACGGGTGATTTTGGAGCAGGTAAATGCATCATTTCTATCATATCTTTTCCTCATTCTAAGTTACTTCAGTGACACCACTGCTCTTTCCAACTGATGGAAAACAACGTGCGCTCTCCAGTGAGTGTCGCTTCAGGAGCACAGTCATGAAGAACCTGCTTTGGCTTTGGCTCCACAGCCATCTTCTTGAAGAAGAGTACAAACTTCTCAGGGGAAAAAGATAACAAAACTATATTATACTAATTCCACATTAGGTATATTCTTAAAATCAGGAAATCTCTTGGTTTTAAAGTTCTTTTAAAGCATTTTGCAGTATAGTAAAGGCAGTAAAAGTGTCTCTTGCCAAAGTAAATGTTATTCCTCAATCATCAGTCCAAGTTTTCTGGAGGTTGTTTTGCTGTCAGCACAGTCACAGACCACTTTGTTGGCATATGATCTGACATCCACCGAAAACTATTGCAACGGCCTTGCCTTGGAGGAGAAAAAGCATCACAGTTGTTCACCTTTAGGTCAGCTCTTCTCCCTGTTAACTTACTTTCCTCAGTGGTACAGTTCTGGTGTTTCTCCTGTAGTGCATAAGGCCAGGCGGACGTGCCCAGCCGTCGGTGTTAACTCCTGCCTGCCTGCCTGCGGTGTGGGGCAAATCGCGTCCAGATAGTTGTATTACTACTAACAATACTGTTTTCAGTTCGTTCTTCTTATTTTCACTCTCCAGCTTCCAAGGGAGGTTTGAGTTCACATTGCTGCCACACATCTCCCTTGTGGCTTGCCGCACGACACGCGGAAGTGTCTTGCCTGCTGTGACACGGGGCTCCCGGTTCGGCTCTGCCCTATGGGAAGATGAACGGCAGTTTGCTGTGATATGGCGGCGTGCAGCAGCTAAGGGACGCCTGAAATCACCCGGCTGCGCTCTGCGCCCTCCTCTGCCTCCCTGCCGGGCAGCCCCGCGCTCTTCTGTATCCTTGCACAGGCTCCTGCGCAGGGCTTTGTGGCTGCCGTCCCTTCCCCTGCTGCGTGAGGTGACTGAGAGCCTGGCACTAGCGGTGAGGGGAAGGTTGAGAAGCCAACAGGTTGCTCCATGTCCTGCATGGCAGAGGCTGCACCTGCAGCGCTTGAGGCCGCAGGTCCGCAGGGCTGGGCTGATCCGTTGGGCGAGGGGGGATTCAACATGGAACGCTTTGAGTTCGTGGATCATTTTCAATTGGTGGAGAATGCAAGGCTGATTATAAGGAGTACGTTTAGACCAGTCAGTTTGTGGTACAATGACAGTGTGCTCCTAAACTGCTGCAGCTTCAAAACCAGCTTCGGCTGGTTTTAATGGGCTGCTGGTTTTCATGTGTTGTATCGCAACTCGCTGTTTCTCATAGTGTCATCACCACTTGGGTCTGGCTTCTCGCTGTCTCTGATAACCAGAGTGTGACCTGAGCCGATACCTTTTAAAAGCCTGATTTCCTTTTTCCTTGGGTGATAGTAGAGTAACAAAACTCTCACAAAGATGAATCACAGTAAGGTCTCTCTTCTGCTGTTATATTGGGTGGCCTTTGAAGAGCTGTTTTAAAGTAGCCTTTGAATACCTTTCGGGTGGATTTGCTGCAGACTGTGTTCTGAGATGTTTTGCTGGTGGTGCTGTTCCAGGTTTTTAAATCTGTGTGTCCACAGGTATTTGCTGTCCTGATTAAGAGTAGATTTTCTTCTACCTGAATGTTGGTTTGTTCCTTATTTTTGGGCAGGGCTCTCTGTGTTTATGTTGTTTAGGGTGCATGAAATAAGTATGAAACGTGTCCTGCAGGACAGGGGGTTGTACTCTCGTTCCAGTTCTGCTGCTGGCCATGGTGGGCTCCTCGCTGGCCTGGCCCCCGGGGAGGTGAGCTGGAGCTCAGCTGCTTGGCAGGTCTCGAGTGAAGGGAGCAGTGAGGGAAGCAGGGCCGGTACCTCTTCCAGTAGAGAGTGGCCAATACCAACTGTCGCTGTGTGTTTGTCAGAACTCTTGAAGTTTAAACGGTGGCTGAGTTCCCCTCTGGGAGCTGCCCTGGGACACTGGGCTGGCACTGAGGGCTTGGCATAGGGCCACAGAGTCCATCTCCTTGTGCCCTCTTTGGCCTGATGATGTGGCTGCAGAGCCGTGCTGTGTCAGTGAGAGGGACGCTGGGGTTGAACCTCCCGGGAGGGAGGGAGGGAGGGTCTCCCCTGCTCTTTTGGCTGCTGAATCCCTCGTGTTTCAAGGAAGCTGAGTTTATGGAGCAAAGCCTCGTGCTTTGCACAGGCAGCAGCAGCAGCTCTGTAGCGTATTGGCATTAAAGATAATCAAATCAGCGGCAGGTCTTGTGCCTCCCAGGTGCGTCATTGTCTTTTCAGGGGGAATATCTTGGAGCTTGTCAGTCTGAGATGGTCATTTCACTGCCAGGCGCTGTGCAGTGGTAGATGATGCTGCCCGAGCAAGCTGAGTGTGTGTCAGCCTTTCCTCCCAGATGCTCTCAACAGAAAGTTTTCCTTTTGGGTGCTTCATGCCTGCAGGCACGAAGGAGAAGCTCTATTCTCCTCTCAGCTTTGGGCAGAGCAAGTCGGTGGCCGTGATTTGGTCATCAGTGCGCCTGATCAGTGTCCGCACCGCAAATACTGCACATCGGGTGTCCCTCTGACTCCGGGAGGGAAAAAAGCAACAATGTTCCTGCCTGGTGTTAGCGGAGCCCTGACCCACCATGTGCAAGCAGCCGTCCTGGACCTCGAGAGCTCCAAGCTTCTGTAAGAGGCTCTGGAATTTACAGGTAAACTCTGACTTTCAAGAGTCGTTGCTGTCCTTCATCTCACCTGATGCTGCACCGAAGCATCGAGGAATCACCGTTGTTTTTGATTGATGCTTCTCATAAAAAATTCAGTGGTTTTAGATCAAATTTCTCGAACACTTTAGGACTAATTACATGACATCCTGCTGTCAAAATTCCTCACGTTTGGCTCCTGCAGTCGTTTTTCTCTGTGTTGGATTCCACCCTGGGTTTGATTGTTTACTGTGTGTAATGAGCATCTACTGCATTGCTGTAATCCCCTGTATTTACTGCAGTCTACCGAAATGAGGATCACTCGGAAGCGCGCTGCTGGCCTGCGAATCCATGGGAGTGGTGAGTGAGTAATACTGGAAAAGTGAGAGTCGAGTTTAAGTCAAGTTCCCTCTCCCAGCCTGTGCCTTGCCACAGCTTCAGCTCTTTTTGCGCAGTTACCTGTGCTTTTAGTGTTGGGGCTTTGTTTGTCTTTTTAACCTCTAGGTCAGTGCATCTCCATCGATGCTCCATTATTTTGAAAGCTGCTGCATCTGATACATACTCTTTAATTAATGAAATTGGTTATCACAGAATGGTTTGGGTTGGAAGTGACCTTAAAGATCATCTTGTTCCAACCTCCCTGCCATGGGCAGGGACACCTTCCCCTAGACCAGGTTGCTCCAAGCCCTGTCCAGCCTGGCCTTGAACATTTCTACTTTATTGTCCTTATTCTTGTCTCTAGTTTTTTTATAAAGCGTTGATTAATGTGAATACTGTAACTGCAGCTTCAGGAGATGGTTACAGCTGCAGCACAGGCCTCCGAGCGCTCTTCTTCTTTCTGAAGGCTTGGCCTCAAGGCACTGACACCTCTGGGCCTCCCTCCTCACCAAGCTCCTAAGCCTTGACCTTAATATCCGCCCTTGCTCCTCAAAGCAGCGTGCTCTTCTCTAAGACCATCTGTGAGTAAGTAAGTAAGTGCGGAGTGACAGAACCAAGACGTGCTCAGTGCAGTACTGGGTAAGAGGATCCCTTCCCACCCTCGATGTTACCACCCAGCCAAACTGACCCAAATCCAACAAATCCACTTGGAATGTCATGGAGCAGGCAGCTAGCTGCCTTGGAAGGGCAGCAGGCTCTCACACAGCTTGTGCCTGCCCGATCTGTGGAGGTACCACAGGGAAGTACACTGGGGTTAATCCTACAAAGCAAAGTGATGCCTGGAACGCAGCTCCCCAGGAAGCTGGGCTCCTACATGCTGAATCCCCCATGGGCTCTTCCAGCGAACCCCAGTGTTCTGATGGGTACATGGCGTGTAGGACGTGGCGGGGTTGGTCTGGGTCCTGCCCCTGTGCGGTCCATGCAGCAGATCAGAACATTGGCCAAACCCCACAGTGTTTTGCAAGACCCAGTATCTCAAGTCACCACCGCAGCACTCGCAGTAAATGGATGTTTTGCCACATGTATTTGGTTCTCTTACTTCAGCTTGGAGCATCTGCATGCAAGTGATGCAGGGTGAGGACAGGCTGACTGAAGCCCAGGCAACATGGAGTAAGATTAAATAGGCATATGTACAGAAGCAATAGTAATTACACATTGCTTTCTGCATCACAGAATCGGCTAGGATGGAAAAGACTTTTACACCAAGTCCACCCATAAAGCAGGTCACCAAGGGCCTCATCTACATGGTTTTTGAACACTTCCAGGGACGGTGACTCCACCACTGCTCTGGGCAGCCTCTTCCAATGCCTGAGCACCTTCTTGGTGAAGAAGTTTTCCTAATATCCAATCTAAACCTCCCCTGGCACAGCTTGAGGCTGTTTCCTCTTGTCCTATCGCTTGTTACTTGGGAAGAAGAGATGAGCCACCACCTATCTCCATCTTCCTTTCAGGCAGCTGTAGAGTGATAAGGTGTTGTCCCCCACCCTCCAGCTTTCCTCTTCTCCTGATTAAACCACCCCAGTTCCCCCAGCTGTTCCTTGGTATTAAACCACTTGAGCCAGAGTTGTGTAAGACCAAACATGGACTACTGCCAGCTTAGTGAAAAGGATTTATTAGAAAGTGTTAAGCACTACACAAAACTAGTTTTAGAGTATTTTTTTCAGTAGACAGCACTCAGCCTTATGCTACAGACACCATATGATGGATTTTGGCCAGCCACTGTTCTCACAAGATCCATCTTTAGGATGAGACATTCCAGCAGCACGCACAGTGAGACAGTGGAAGGAGCGCAAGGACAACCCTTTTACTCTGCATCAGTTCACACAAGGTACACAGTAATTGTTTTCCTCAAAGCAATTTGGCTTGACAGAGTTACCACCACCTGGGGGCTCAGCGTCCCCATCCCCTGCCTCCAGCGCTAGTGCACGCTGGGACCTGCAGCACAAGGAGATCCAATAAATAGAAATCCAGCTTCCATGCTATTTAACAAACCCACGACAACGAGGTTGAGGTACGTGCCTTCCTTACTGCTCTTCAGGGAAAAACAAGAGGAGAGGCTACAGATTAAGGCAATGCTTTTTTTTAATTCAACACAGACATTGTATCAAACAGCGTATTTTCTGGTAAGTTCTGAAGTATTTCATTGTAAAAAATAAAGTTACTGATCACATGCTACTCTATCATCTTCTTTATTATGCATTGAAATACAGTGGAGCATCACTATAGTCACTGCCCCAGCAACGTGGCAGCAAGTGACAGCTTATGTCCCAGCCAGGAGCTGCGAAACAAGGAATCAACGACCCCCATCTCCCAGTTTGAATCCTCCACCCCTTCCCACCCCATTCCCACTTCTCCTCTACAGGGGGAAAACAACCCATGGAATATTTCTCCTTTATTGCAAGGCTCAACTGTATAGAGTAAAAAGATACAAAAAGGCATTAAAATCTAGAAGTTTAGAGAAGGAAAAGGAAATAGAAATCAAGTACGCATGGCGTGATAAACCAGGAGAGACATAGCAATTTGCTACAACATCTTTCAGAAAGTGCTAACCCATTTTAGCTTAAAATAGTTCAAGAGATCATACAAATTGCTACCACAGTGTACAACTGAGTACTCTGAAAAATCTAAAACCTGCCTTGACTGTAGAAAATGTATTATCTCTGTTTCTAATTTACACAGGATTTTTATTTAGGCACACAAAAATAAATATAGACAGTCAAATGCTTCATTAAGTCTGCAGAAAGTTATAGTTAAAACCAAGCGATCAACTGTTCTGACAAACATCACAGTTTTTACACATATATACCTCTCGCTACATGTGTGTGTTACAGAGGTTGTGTGTCCCTTATTTCATCCTCAGGCCTCTGCAGAAGTTGCTGACAGGGCAAGTCTGGGTTTTCTGCCAAGAACAGTTAAATTGGGAACTACTGGCTACAAAGAGGTAATTTCTCAGAAAACTCAACTGATGTTTTCTGCCCAAATGGTTAAGTCATGTTTTTGGGCCAGAAGAGCTGGGGCTGGAGCAGAATCCAGGCTGAGCCAATGCCAAAGGCTGTTTCTGCATGGCAGGACTGGAGGGGTAGCTGAAATTGTCTGAGAGTAAGGGAACAAGCATTCCTATCTCAGAGTAAGGCTCCTTCTCCACTCAAAGCTGGAGGGAGCCCAAGCTGTTCCTTCCATAAGGAACGATCTCAGTGTTTCAGCAACCCTCCCTGCTGCTACCTCAGTAAAACTGGTTTTACCTTAGGTGTAGGCATTCCCCTGGCACATTCAGCGACCCCACACCTGCTTTTAAAATGCTTGTGGTACCTCGACTAACCTCCCTACACAAAAGTGCTCAGGGGAAGTAGAAAAGCTCTTGCATGTGACTTCAGATTGCACTCATTCACTGATACCAGTCTGGAGATCCATGCTGCAGTCCCTAGTTAATGAAGAAAGTATTATGCAGCTAAGATGGGCACAACTGGCCCTCTCTGATCAGCTGGAAGCCCAGTAACAAATTCCAACTTCCTTCACTTGACTTGAAGAAGAAACTGGTTTATGTTTCTGAACTTCCAGTTCTAGCATACTAATTCCCTACTAGCTAAGGGCAGGGTTAGACATGATCTGAGGTTGTCACTGTGTGGTGATCGAGGGCTTTCAGCACAGAAAAGTCATTCAAGTTCATCCCACTATCTTGAAACAAAGTGAAAAACGTACAAACAAAACCAAGCAGCATCATTTTTATTTGGTGTTACAAGAGACGTGCAGCACCCATGGCTCTGGGCACTGCCTTCCACCGTTTATGATTTTTCTCTTTAAAATCTAAACAGTTCCTCTGTTCAGACAACTCCATGTGCTTTTTTTATATACACATTGTGATCCCTGCATTCAGCCTGTCCAGTTAACACTAGAAATCTCTGTCAAGGCAATACATTACTTTATCTTTGCTATAATTAGGGAGAAATCAAAAAGAAAAAAATCACTTTAAATCTGACCCATTACATGTACTGTACATACCTGTTCCAAAACCAATGTACTCAGAAGTTTCTAGTTTAATGCACTCTGTTATTCAAGTCAAAATGCTGTACATCTAAGTATCCACACAACGTACATCCCTAATGATTCTTCTTTACACCTTTAATTTCTTTTTTAGACATCTGCTTTTAAAAAGGAATAAAGAAGTTGCCCTCTATTTCTTTAGAACAAAACATTATATACTACATTGAAAAATAATTTTATCAAAACCAGGTTCAAATCAGTGTCATGTACAATTTTCAGTTAACGGTTCATGTTGCAATTGCACTTTGCAGATAGAAGAAAATTAACAACTGGAAGCACATTCTACTTCCTCTCACAGGCGACAGCCTCTTCAGGGTTTTTCTTCCGTAAGTGTTTGTATTTGTCTACATAGGCTTTCACCAGATTTGCCACTTTTGCAGAATTAACTTCTCCGCTCTTGCTATGGCAAACCTAAAACAGTTTTAAAGAAAGGAACCTGTTTGAAACATTGCTGGTGACTGACCACAGTTCCACACCATTTCTTTATTTTCCCAACACCCCAGGTCTCTCCCATCTCAGGCAGAACTTTGGAAACCCCCAGTACTTCCCAACTGCTTACTAAATACTTCTGAATTCCCACCCAACTATTTCACGCAGTGAATGTGTTATGTTCTGAGGAGCCAAGAGAGTTCTCGTGGATGGAGAAAGATGAAAGTATTTTTGCTTTTCCTGTTCCCCTTTACCAGCAACTACCAGTTGTGCCCACAAGATTAAGAAATCCACCCCAAACGCCACTTCGATTGAGATGTAGGCATTTCAGATTACTGTGTCAACTTACTTTATCTACAGCTTTCCGCACTATTTCTTTATATTCCTCCTTAGTGATGTCTTTATTTTGGTAGAAGGGTTTAATAGCTAGTTTGACCTCTTGTGCCGCTTTTTCTTGAATTAACAGTTTCTGATGAAGAAACAAACTTAAGTGTTATTTTTCACTGCCTGCAGATGCAGCATTTTACCACAGATTAAAACTTTACAGAAAAGAAGTTATTACAAAGACTAGAAAAACCGCTCACATTTCAGCTCTCATGAAGCTGCCTGGGCTTTACTCAGACCACAATGTTGTCCCACAGCAATTAAAGTAATATTCATTAACAGTGATACTTTAAAGGAGACTACATAAAAAAAAGCTTGCTAGTTT
>NW_009933294.1:0-20429 GCF_000696875.1 Nestor notabilis
TGGTCCCTGGCTTCCCGGACAATGTTCCTGTGAATAAGAAAAGTCTAAAAACTTGTCTCTGAGTAATATATTGAGAAACATTAATATTTAGCTCAGTAAGGTTTTCTGCACATAGATCTTTGAGACATGTTAAAATCAGGGACTTTTAACAAATGTAACAGAATAAAAGAGTACTCTACAATTTCTATTTTTCATGAGTTATGACCTCTGTTTAAGATTTCACAGCTGATTTTAAGTTTGGTTTTTTTTTAATAACCCATTCAGGTTAGAAAACTAACTGTTCTAACTCTTGTGGTTACTTCATTGATGCAAGGTACTCAGCAGGCTGAAATCCAAACAGCTTTTGCATTGCTTACATATCTAAGTCACTAAGTGGGGTTAAATCCCCACTGCCAAATGAGCAGACATACTACATTTCTGTGCAGTAGTTCTATCAAGCCTGAGACATACCAATAAGGCGATTGATTTTTACAGATTCACAGTTCTCAGATACCCAATTCCTCTGCATCTTCAGAGTACTCTTCATGGTGAGGAGGAACACCCAAAATTCCTTCTCCTGTGCTTGCAGTGCAGAAACAGCTACAGGTTTAACACACTGGGTACATTAAATTCTCTGAGGCTCGATTCGTGTATCTGTACCAAAGCAAACATTTCTGCCCTCAGGGACTATGATGTCTTCTAAAGGAAAGCTGTTGCTACAAGGCCAGGCTCAGATGGAACTATAGCTATTACACAGGGACTAGACCTCCACAGGGATAAATCCTGTAGGTCTGAAAGAGAATAGCCCAGTTCACCTAAGTTAAGTGCCAATAAATATTAAATGTCAACTGGTACTTTTTTTCCTCTCAAGTCTTACATGTATACACTTCTAACTACACAGGGCTACCACTTACATGACCAAAAATATACATCACAGTAGATAACTCACAGCACAAACCAAACATGTTGCACGGGATACACACAATTTCATTTCATTGCTTTCATGTGCAAGGAGTTTACAAGCCACCATGCTAATCGGAAGCAGTAAATATTGTAGTTAGTAAAAGGAAA
Source organism: Nestor notabilis (assembly GCF_000696875.1). NCBI lineage: Eukaryota > Metazoa > Chordata > Aves > Psittaciformes > Psittacidae > Nestor > Nestor notabilis. The sequence continues at coordinate 1,051 of NW_009933294.1, forward strand.
CCTCTTTTCCCAATCTGCATTCAATTCCTAATTTAATACTAATTACAAATCAGTATTCCACTTAATTGAATTGTCATACTCTTTTATTCAGAGGCTCTTAATGTTTTTTTTAAATATTCACAATTGGAGCAGAATTCCCAGAAAACCCATCATATGAGCATATTGTTGTCTTAATGATGTCTTATGAACTAGCTTCATGGTTCCCAAGTCACCTCAGGACAGCATCTGATATTGAAAATACCAAGAATGCACTAGATATATGTTATATGACCGCTCATTCTTCACCTGAAGAATGAGTATTTCTGGGTGCAGAAAACATAATTCTGATTTTTTTTGCTATGCTGGTCATGAAGTACATGAATACCTTAACAAAGGCTGGGAGAAAACAGCAGAGAGACTTAACTACTTGGTCACATGCCTGAAACTTGACAATCAGAAACTGAGTCTCTCACCAATATAAGATTTTTCTAAAATACTTATACTTTCTATCTTAGCAACACTGACCCTGCTCATATTCATATCTAGTACTTTTGCTAAGTTTTCTCTGTAGCTTTCTTTCTTCTTCATGGCTTAATTGCCTGCCTAAATTAAATACTACCGTGTGACTATCACTGACCCTAAGACACTTGAAAATTTATTGTAGTAATTATTTCTCACATTTTATCACTGCAAAATGTCTTGGAGAAATAAGGATGTAGATAAACTGTTACATTGTCCTTAGATACTGTTTAAACATGACAGAGAGGTGTAATTTTCTCCTGGTGTTACCTGGCAGGGAATGGCTCCTTTTTGCTGTGCATCAGTACAAAAAACATTCACATTGACAAGCCGGAAAGGCATGAACCATGCCAACGAAAAAGATCATTGTTATTCTCACTGTTGTTGTATACTGCAACAGTAGTAAATAAGCTCACATTAATAAATAAGCTCATATGATGGTTTTCTGCATGCCACATATAGCAAATAAAATTGTATTCTTATGCATTAAGTTGTAGAAAGCATTTAAATACAAACAGTATACAGGTCTAAAGACTTCAAAGCTAGAAGAATGATCATACAGAGCTTGTTCAATCTCCCATGTAATTTAGTCTACAGTTTTCCTTGTTTAAAATCCACTGATGAATTGATTCCTTTCTCTAAGGAGTTTGGATCTAAGTGCAATGAAACAATGATATGCCTGAAGTGGGGCCTCACTGTTTCTAAAGGAAACATTCTTGAAAAATATAATGGTTTCACAGGGACCAGCACAGCCTTTTTGGAAGGTCAGAATTCATCTAAGAACTAAAGAACAGCCTAAGAAAACTTTCATTTTTGTTAGTACATTATTTTTGAGGATAGCTGAGAAACAATTGTTACCCTTAACTTTAATAGGATTGTTTCCATCAAGTTCAGCATGGAACAGTGTAGCCATAGATCTTCTGGAGACTCTTATTCCCATAGGAGAAGAGTAGGATAAGAGTTAGGAAAACCTCTACTAAACCAGGAAAGAGAACATTGACCACCACAGCAAGAAACTTCCTTTCAGTATAACAGTTTGACATATGTGCTGTGTGATATAATAGTGGCATTTCTAGATATTAAATGAACCAGCTGTTCTCCTGCTATTATCATATATAATAATGATGTCAGAGATGTCATCAGCAACCACACTAAGAAAAACTGTAAAGGGTGGCTTTTTGTTTTCTTTTCAGTTTTGCTAGGCGGTATTTTATTGGTGAAATGAAAAGGAAGAAGAGATGATGAACACAACTAGATTTCCAATATGAAAACAATGCTTTTTATCACTATAATGTATACCACTCCTGAAAAAAATCTAGAGATTAAGACTATATTTATTGATGCAGATACAGTTATATGAAGTATATAGTATTAATTGGGGATAAGTCGAAAATAGCTGAAGCATCACTCAGGTGAGAATTAAATTTGCATCAGGGAAGTTTTAATTGAATATCAGCAAAAAAATGCATTATGCAGTGGAATAGGCCTAGTATCAGTGAGGTACATAAAACTTCAGGAAACAATCCAGTACTTGAAGACATCTGACCTACATGACCAAGTTCGCTTAGCTAAAACCTTTATTCAACAACTCCTATCATGCCAATCCTAATAAAGCATCCTTGGGAACCAAGATTTTAGTCACCCAACTAAGACAACTACTGGAAGTGATATACATGAACTTTATTTTAAACATTCCAGAAAAGAATATAATTTGCTTGCCTGTCTATGAGAAAGTAAAAATCTGAAGTCACAAATCAACCAGAACACACAGTTATAAAGCAGATGACAGCAAGAAATATTTCCACAGTCTAAAGATGCCAATTGCCAAGATACAGGTATGCCAAGCATACAGGTTGACCCCTGGAAGCTACAGGCTAAAAGCCAGTCTATTGTGCCCTTAAATTCAAAAAGAAGTAACTGTTGCAGTTTCCAAAAGCAGTTGTGTCAGCTCCCCAAAGAAAAATCTTGAAATCCCTCGACAACGCTTGTGTTTAAGTGAATAAATGAATCAAAGAAGCAACAAGTTCAATTGAAGATTACAAAGTCAGCACAGGAGAAGGCAAATTGCAGTCAAAGAATTAACTTCCTGTTGTGTGTAGAAAGGAAATAGCCATAGCTTTACAAAATGAAGAGAAATTACACAAATAAGATCAGGAATATCAGATATATTGCACATTGAAAGTCACCTAAAATGAGAAGAAGACCAAAGAATGTGTATGCTGTTTAAATGTTTATCTTCCATTTTTTCAAGCAAAAGCTAGGATATAGAGCTGCGAAAAGATTTACTACCCAGAAGATGGATTTAAGTCACACCACTTCAACATTGTGAACCTGAAAATGCCAATTAAATTTCCATCAAAATCAGTAGAGATTTAAATTTTCATTATTCCATTTTCATTTACCTAAAGCTTTATTCCTAGGCACATCTAGAAATACTTTAGCCTTTACAGGACTGGACAGTTAGACTCAATCAAAACTAACTCCTATTTAAGTGGTTCTAAGAATAAGGTTTTATTCTATACAAAGCAATGAGTGCAGAGCAGCCTTTTATGTTAGAACATAAAAAAAAAAGTTGTTGTTTTTATGAAAAAGCATTAAACAAAGAGTGGGTTTTGCTTGTGGTTTGGTTTTTTGCATTTTTTTTTTTTAACAAGAATGTATAGTGTTTTAAATTTGGCGGGGATAAGGGTGGTGTGAGGAGGAATTCTTCAGGAGGACGTAGTGCTAAAATCATAGCAGTTAAGAAGTTCAAAATGATACCCAAAAAAGAAAGGGGAAAACAGATGGGGAAAGTGTGTCTCATGATAAAGAACATGATAATGAACATGTTAATATTACCAGATTATTAAAACTTTTGTTATAATATTTTATAAGTATCATAAATCAAACAGTGAAGACAGGAAAAACAATAATAATAATAAAACCAAGGAGATGCTAAATGTCAATTTATGCAAGCAGTCAAGAATAAAAAAGTAGTTTAGCATATCAAAGAAATTGATGTGTATGACTAACGTTAACAAAAGTATTTTTTTAAATCAGGGAAAACCAGAGAAATATTAGGTGCTTGAAGGCAAAAATATTAATAAAATTCCAGTGAAATACAAAATGAAATACTAAGAGAAGCTGAAATATTTTCAGAGAAGCTAAGATATTTTAAAGATGATGAAACCATCAAATCAATTTTTTGAAAAGCACATCTTTTTAACAACCCGATTTCTCATTTTTTAGAGAAGCAGAGAAGGCAGGTGGAAGGGGAGATGAATAAGATAAACCTATCTAAATTCCAGTCAAGCACCTGATATAGCAGGACCCTATGGGTCCAATTCCTTTGATACTAGTCTGGTGATTTGAAAAGCTGTAAAAGAGGCAGAAATGGCCTAAAACATACATCAGACATAAAGATGGTGAATTAATATAATGTTGTTTGTTGTTGTGGCTTAAAGAATCAGAATGCTATGGTTATTTTTTGCCCAGGTTAGAGACAGGGCAATTCACTAATATTGCCGAGTACAGGCTGCACAAGTGTCATGTAACACGTTAAGTTACATCCTTTTCTAATCTTACCGATAATTTCCAGCTGCTATACATATTTCTCCTAAAATATAATGAAATCTTCTTCTTAAAATAAACTTTATTTGCTTTAGAAATGCATACTACTAGGTCAAATGTAAACATTAGTAGGCAACCAATAATTAAAAATATGAGCTAGATACCTTAACGCTCATAATATCCAGGGAAGAGTTCTTGTGAGGTTTTACTTTAAGAGGTAGGAAAATTTTAGGTAAGTGTGAAGAAAACCCAAGAAGTTAATGAAATCTAGGGGCAAGGTTATCACCAAAGAAAGTAATTTGACCTAGAAAGACTGGAAATAAAAGCAGAAAATAAACAGAGCTGGAACATGGCATGTAGAGAGTGTTATCTGGATAGCAGTCACAGCAAAGCAGGGAGGAAGCGACAAAACGTACTTTTAAACCCACAGTTAAAAATGTAACATGGAAGCAAAAATCAGACTAGTGTTCGTACAAGCATCAGGAAGACATGAATGCAGTGTAATCTTTTGTAAACAGCTCTAAGGGTGACATATTTGAAATACTTCCTTTTATTTATAATTTCTTAGTCATCCCCCCTACCCAAAAAAAAAGGAACGAACTATTCTGAAAATTCCATTTCCTTTAAGTCTTCACCTGTGTTTTGATAGTTGTACAACAAACACAGGTGGAGGAACAAAGTAGCCATGTGCATAGGAGAGAGGAGGATTGTAAGCCAAGAGAAAAAAAAAAAGAGAAATAAAATTACAAGAAAAAGGTGAAATAAGATAAAAAGTAAATGACACAAGAACGTTCCAGCTGGAAGATGGATTGTGTTTCTTTTGTTGACTGGATAAATGAAAGCCTGTATCAGCACAAATGAAAAACTCTTTCAGCTCAATTTTCACTTCAATTTTCAACTTAAAATTGGGGCAGAAGTAGTTTCAGCAGATTTTAGAACTCTGGTAAACACATACCAGAAAGGTTGTTCCGTTGGCTGAGCGTCTTGTCCAACAACCCCTAACAATTGTTTCTTTGGCTCATTTCAGACATTTCTGCCTGCCCCTTTCCAAGAATTTAGAGTGTTGCCTGGCATAAAACTTAGTATCAAAGCTAAGATGAATGGGCATAGAAACACTGTACCAAACTATGGTTATGCTTGAAAGACATATCGAAGTCTCCATCATTAAATCAATCATTTAATGATTCAATCATTTGGATCTCTTGGCTGCTCTGCTGTGGAGATGGGTATCTCAGCAGCAGAAAAGTAGCTTCACTGAATGAGAACACTAGGAGTCTACATTTTAAGAGAAGATATTTGATAAATGTCGAGTGCCATGACTGGTATTTGCTGAGCTGAGGATTGGACCTGAGCTGAGATTTTGGAATAAGCACCAAATAGAAAGTGGAAGAGAAAAACAGTTTCAAAATTAATGCAGTGGGAGAAAAAAAAATGCGATGAAAAATTTCTCTGGACAGTTCTGATTTCTTCTTAAATTTTTGAATGAGAATTCAAGGAGCTTTGGTGTGTCAGGATCTTATGAACCTTACTGAATGAGCAATGCATAGACATCAATCATTTGCCAACCACTCTGGAAAAGACCTAGCATAAAACCCTAAGTAAATAAAAGACACTTAATAACATTTACCAGATTTGCTCTGGGTATTTAGTCTTTGATCAACAACACAAACCCTATATAGTAACCTGGTCTTATGGCTGCATTTCTGATTTCAATTATTTCTCTTCCCAATTGCACTGTAGTAGCACATTCAGTTGAGTAATACTTGGTATCTGCTGAAATGATGTAGCAAAAAATATTTGTTATGCCAGAATACTCCACATTTTTGCTGTTCCCTAATTGGCTGGAAGCCAGAAAAGTAGACGTTGGGAGTAATAATACCTATAACTAGTATAGTTTATTTTCTTTCTGGAGATGGTCACAGCATATTTGTAGATTAATATTCCTTGTTCATGTTGTAATAGAAGTTCTTCTGTAGGTATTTTACGGGGGGAGGGGTTGTTCTATTGAATGAGACAAGTTTTACTATTCAGGCAATATTCAAGGCCTCTGTAGGTTTTAAAAGTATTAATTATACTACTGAAAATGTCAGAGTTTAAAGCACATAATTCTGTCAAATACTTAGATATAAAGCATGCTGAAAGTACCTGCTAATCTTAATGCAGAATGCAAATTCAGTTGGGAAAAATTACTTTATTAGGAATAAATTTGAGCGTTAGGGATGCTGAAGTACAAGACAGAATACTACAAAGCAGCTACCATAAAGTTGTCATGACAGCAGGAATTTATGCGCAGCAAGTAGTAGTTTGTTTTCTCACCACTTCTCAAAAAGGCTTACATAAGAGCCAAACATTATTTAACTGTTTACCAAGCGTGATTTTAACAAGCATTTACTTCTGAAGTTATGCACAATACAGTAAATCTATGCTCTTCATCATTCATACTAAAATAAGTCTCTATCACTAAAACATTGGACAAATATAATTTAAAACATCCTCCATTGTATTTTCCACACGTACTTCATGTGTACTGGCTGTTACGGTGTTTCTCTTAACAGGGAAAAGCATTGCCTTTGCAGGGCTCATCAGCTACCTAAAGATGTAGACAAGCAATCAGGGGGATTTTCAGAGTGTTCAAGTATCTTTAGGCAAGTAATGAGCTCTGAAAAGCTTGCCTAAGCATGTACTTACTGCTTATTTATTTTATTCCACTGGGTCAACTAGCTTCATCTACATCTCAAATTAATTTCTATCCTCATTTTCCTCCCTATGATTTTTTTACCCTCTAGTTTTGTACATGGATTTCTCCAGGAAAGGCCAAAACAAATGCCACATAGGTAGGATAATTCATTTCAAGATTCCTCATTCATGTGCCAAACAATATTTTCCAAAACAGCAGTATTTATAACCAGTGAAACTGCCAGGAACATACAGACCGTCATCTTTAAATGGTTTGGATTTTTTTATTCCTTTCTGTATAGAAATTCAACTCATGAGATAAATGTAGCATCTTATCAATCTGAAAAATACCCAGCTATTAGCACCCTTATTCTCATGGGGTAGTGCCTTAGAGAACCTTCCCTCCTGTTTAAGCATTCAGTAGCAGAGTGCTCTAAGAAGCCTGGGGATGTGATTCACACACACTGCAACACAGAAGAATCAGTCTCATTTTTAGAGCTATCCTGATGATTTCAGCTGAGAAAACTCTGGTATTAGGGTCAAAACATATACAAAGCTTCCCTTTTCAAATGGGTCCTGATGAAAGTTGGTTCTTTGCATTGCATTTAAGATGGTAATCTAGACATTTATGCCATGCTTTACTTCATAGAGTTTAATTATGCTACTCCCTCCCCCACTCTCCTAAACCTGGATTTTCTTACATAAACTGTAATTCCTCTGCTGCAACTTCAGCAGCATCTTTTTCTAACCTTATATCCAAAAGAGCTATAATTATCTGCAATAAAATCTGCCTCGAGTTGCCTTTGAAAACCTATTGAATGAGTTTAACAGCAGTAGTACAGAAAACCACACCACACATGCATGATTGATAGCTCTCCTTTGTTGCTCTTACACATGAAACTTGGCTTAAAACTTACTGGCCAGCTGGGCAAGTCACACCAAATAAAGGCAATTGAGCTTTTCAGTGACATGGTACGTCATTAACAAAATTGTATGTCCTGGAAAATAAATAGGACGGTTCAGAAAATTCCTCCATCTTTTCAGCTTTTCAGGAACCCAACAATGCAAAGTCTTCTAATTTCTAGAGTAAAAATAGAACATTTCCACTACTTTCTGAGATTCATGGGTAAAATCTGATTTACTCCACAGGCAATCCTCATGGCTCACAGGTTGGATTCATGCTGAAATTTTACAGCCTGTGACACAGAAATCAAGTGTCAAAGCATTTCATTGCAGCCCAAGCAGATTTGGAAGACTATATGTTTCAATGCAAATTAGTTAGCGGTTTCTAATAGTTTTTAAATACTATGAAATTTATGACAACTTTCTATTCTACGATATTGTATTATCACATGTCAGTAACAAGAATAGCAGCATGGGTTTTGACTAGCTCTCCTTAGACAGTTTCAGTACTCCTGTACTACATGGAGCTACTGATAAGAATACAATCTTTGTAATACTTATTTTGCAATAAATCCTGCATCAGAATGCTCAAAGCCATTTAATTCTGAATTTATTACTTTTAAAAAGCCCTTAGTGCAAACTGGGGAAGGAAAAACTCTTTGAGTAGTTTGTAGAAATTTCTTACGCATTTTGTTGACAGAGCAGCAGCACAATGTAACTGACACTGTTTCTGATAGACATATTTTCTTTCTCACCCCCCTCATAGTCTTCCATGCACCACTCTGTTTCTAATTCCATATGGAAAATAAGATTATTCAAAGAAATCTGTGATCATCTGTTACTATAGACCTTTACAATGCCCAGTGGCATCATCTGAAGTTTGATAAAACCATAGAGAGGTAACCACCAGGGTATTGTCACAGATGCCAAAGAACCGCTATGTTTCAGTGCTAAAGACTGTAGAGAGGCTTCAAGTATCCTGCAGTATTTGAGACAAAAGGTTTAGAAATTTGGACATAATCAACAAAATAAAAAAATTACGAATGTGCTAAAAATTATTTAAAAAACTCTGTAGAAAGAGTAACTAGTAGAAAAGAAGAAGGATTCCTCTCTATGTTTTTTGAAAACAAGAACTCATATCTTTTTCGTATTCCATAACTTCAACAAACACAACACTACTCAGTCTCTTGAGTGTTACTTTCAATGCACACACTGGGAATTTGGGCAAAAGTAAAAACTGGGAAAAAACCCTCAAGTATGTACCTGGCAAAGACACTGTTCCTGACAGTGTAGGCAGAAAAGTAATGAAATGAGCACAGGGGTTTCATATAACTTTGCTCTTTCTACTCAAGTAAATCTTTTGTGAGCCCTGTAATTGCCACTATCACGTTATTTAGTAAAACTGACCTAGTGATTAACATCAAGTTACAGTCTCCTGAAATTAATCTCTGTCACATCAAATATGGTTTATATTAGTTGAATATTTCAGCCATTTTGGGAAAGCTATTTAGATTTTTCAAGTGCAAGACCATTTTCTACTCAAAGCAAAAAACAAAAATTCTAAACAGAGTAAGAAAGAATTGTGTCTGTTAACAAACAATGACGATCATCGTTACTGTTCAACAGATGTTAACAAATGCAAAACCAAAATGTGCCTTTGAAGCAAGGCTCAGGGGGCTCACAGCATCTGATCTGCTGTGGTAATGGGCTCTTTGCTTTCCACTCACGCTGCCACTGAGTATTAAGCTGTGACACAGACCAGATCAAATGTAATCAAAGAGAGAATGTTTACTTGCTGAATTTGTAAGTATTATTCTACGGTCACTGTTCAACTGCCTCTTAAAATTTCAGGGAACAAAACCTGAGGTTTGGTGCCTGAAAGAAAAAACCACAAAAAACCGTGTTACCCACACAACCCAGACTGCAGCTGCATCAGGAAATCCATTCACTAAAGGTGTTACTGCGAGTAATTCTGATTAGTAATATAATCTCACTACAGTTTAGACTGGTTCTAAGTGGAAGAATCATTTACTGAGTTTCAGATACCCATTTATAAATCTCTTTGCCAGGCTTTTATAAATCCTATCCAAAATATACATTGTCCAACATTGCTCCATTGTACCGTGTCAGTCACCTTATATCTAAAATACCAAGTGCACTTCTGGACATGAGATTTCAGAGAAAAACCACCAAGACTTATGACATGATTCTTGTCCAAGACACAGAACTAGCTTACAAAATTACAACTAAAATGCTACTCCCACAATTGTAGATAAGATCTTACATTAATGTTACTGAAATATCAAAACAGGGAGTCTAAATATGTCAAGTCTTAAAAACAAATTATGATAATTCATATATTGATACCTCTTAAATGTCTGTTTTCTCACTGTATGAGTTGCTTCTCATGTACAAAAAATAGAAAAAAAAAGCAGTTTAAACTGTGAACATTTAAGACATTCAAGCAATATCTCAACTGATAAACACCATTACTGTTTTAAAGTTTCATTTTCCCAAAAAGCTTCATGCACTGTTGGATTTCCTCTGTACTATTGTTTATATACCACATTAAGAAAAAAGGTTGGTTGCACATCTCCTATCAAGCTAAACCTTACTTTTAAATGGCTTATTTGGGCATCTTCTGGCTTCAGACAGAAGCAGAGTGAAGAAATATGTAAACTTCTTTACTTCCTCTAGATATACCCCAAAGTATATATCTATTTTTTCTAGGTGATATCCTGAGGTTATTTTCACAAACTTATATTTAAAAGGAAGGGGTGAAGAGGAAAAGAGGCTCACTGGAGAGAAAGTAGAATTAGAGAAAACAACATCAGTAGAAATGGGGAAAAATGGCAGGGGACGCTAAGGATGTGCAACTTGTTTTCTCGTTCTCACTCTACATTCAGCCTACGTCCATTCCTTACTCAGAACAAAACCTGCAGACTCTTGAAGTAGAGGGAAATGTTATGCTTTCATACTTACTGATGGGTTAGGTTCTTTTCAATCTAAAACAAACAACAGCCAAGCTGGATGTGAAACATCTCAGTGCGGACAGGAAAGAGACAGATTTGGTGAATAAAGAGAGAATCAGGGAGTTTTACCAGAGTTTACTAGTACTGGTTTTATATAGGACACTACAGACTCTTACATCATACATCTTACAGCATACATCAGCAGAGATTTTCCAGTTTTATTTCCCAAATTAAAGAAGATGAAGTAGAAAGTAAAAATAGCTAGAAAACTAGTCTTCAGATGATTCAAATAATTCATAATGAGAACAAAGAAAAAAATGTTTCAGTGAAAAAGCTAGCTGTAAAAGGAATGAATTTGCACAACAGAACACTCACCTTCTAACAAAGTGAGAAAAGTGGGATTGCTATGAGTGGCATGGTGTACAGTAACCAGTCCCATGTCTACTTGCAAGGAAGTTCAGCTTGCTGTTAAACCCCTCTTGCTCTAGTTTCACTTATTGATCAGAAAAAGACATGATACTCCTTATAACTGTGTTTAGAGTGTTATGTCAGAAAGCAAAATGAGACTTTTTCTTGCCTCTGCTTCATATATGATAAAGGAATTATCTAAGAAAAGGTGCCTTTCCTATGATGATAGGACCATGCTTCCACTACATAAAAATAGAAGTCTGGCTTCTCTTTCACATAGATGCCATTGGATCACTCTTCTGTGCAATAAGTACACTGTGAGGAGACAAATTTGCACCAAACACACAGTGAGCTCATTGATGAAAGACTAGATGGGCAAGCAGCACACATTTCAAAATGGGTATTATTCAGCCCGAAAATTCATTTTAGTATGTTGCGGCAAGTAAATACTGTTCATTAAGTCATTTCTGCTGTCCTTCCACTTAAGCAGACATTCTCTATCTCTTGCATAAGTCTCATGATGTAGATAACATCAAATTTTTCAGAGCGTAGTCATTACATTAGTATTGTTTCAAAAATTAATAGAACTGAGAAATATGTCTCCAGACTCTCCCTAGAGCTACTTTTTGGGATATTCCAGGAATCAGGGCAGACTCCTATTAACTCTAGCATTCAGCAAAGACCATGGGTCTTATAGAAAGGTCTACTGGATAAGAATAGGATTTAGACCCAAACAAGCTGGTTGTATTCATAACCCAAGTGTCAAAACCAGTTTAAAAATACAGAACTTACATCTGTTGATAAATAGCATGGTTTGGGTTGTGCCTGTGTAGCAGCTTGTACGACACACTGCTGTATCTGAACAGCTGCTTCCACCACGCTGCCTAGTCACGTGTGAGTGCACTGTAAGATTTTAGGGAGGTATTTTCAGCATTGGATGCAGTGCCCAAAGGCCATGGCATACAGTAGCATATTGCCAGCATTCATGAGAACTACAGCTCTTAGGAAAATATTAAGTCACCAAGATTGAGTTACAGTGGGTGGATTTGAAAACTCAGTGCTTATTATTCTGTAATGCTTGCAAAAATGATACATGGATATTACACAAACAGGAGAAGTCAATCATTTATTGTACACAGGACAGGTAGACTTGGAAACTGCAAAGTGGAGCACAATAGTGCTATACAAAAACTAATTCAGTCATTTAAAAGTAATTTTTAATTTCTGTAATTATTGAAAAGTTTTGAAGTGGCTATAAAAATTGCTTGGTCCAGCTAGAGTTTAATTTTGGCTTTGATACAAGCACTCCCTTATCATATAGAAAAATGCAAGATTATCAATCTGTAGGAAAAAAGCTTCGAACTCCAATGATTGAAAGTAATTTTATGGAATTTACAAGATTTATGGAGAGAAATAGTTGTCAAAATCCCCAGGAGAAGGAAGATGGAACCACAACATTTTATTTTGCAAATACCTTCTTAAGATTTGAGCTGAGGTTTTGCTTTGTCATTGGAACTTTCTTGCATTTAATAACAGTGGAAGTAAAATTATAATTTAGAAGCATAGATCTGGCTTTGAAGATGTTTACTGAATTAAGAGTGCCTTTTTCTGACACTTTGCATCTCTTGTGCCTAAGAAACATTTTCATGATTTCAAGAGCTGGAGACATCCCTTGTGCATCTTTCCAAAGAGTATAAAGCTTCCCTATCTCATTTTTGCACTTCTCTATTATCATGGTACAGCTGTTTAAAGAACAGTTTCTAGCTGATTTTCCCAGCAGGTAGTTAGACAGTAGTCATCTATGAGTCACCCAGTTGTGAGTCTTCTTGGGGCTCCACTGCCAGCCAATATGAAGCCAATAAAAAGATGTCTCAATCCCTACAATGACAGTCAGCTACTGTTTGTTTCTGAATTAAGGAATCTCATCCCTTAAGATGGAAAGCAATGCAAATAAGACTTTCTTTATTGAAAAGAAACATAAACAGGATGAAACAGGATGAGGGTGGTGAGACACTGGCACAGGTTGTCCAGTAAAGTTGTGGCTGACCCATCCCTGGAATAGTTTAAGGCCAGACTGGGTAGGGCTTTGAGCAACTTGGTCTAATGGGAGATGGCCCTGTCTATGGCAGGGTGTTGAAACTAGGTGATCTCTAAGTTCCCTTGCAACCCAAACCATTCTATGATTCTATAATTCTATGAAACACTTTATTAGGATGAAATTTCAGTTTTGAGAATACCTTTTTGTAGGTTTGAGCAAGAATGTTCTTCAATCCAGAGAAGTTCCATAGATCATGACAAAAACATGCATTATTCACTTATATACCAGAATTTCGAGACAGGTCAAGACTTCTCAGTAGCATAGAGTACATACAGGTTTCGGTGTGTCAAGGGTTTTGTTGTCACCTCCACAGCAAAAACACTCTTTAGGGTTTTACAGTAATGACAGAGTGGGTACCAGGAGAACAAGGATTTGCAGATCTTTAAGGTTACTAGTTACAACGGAGAAATTTTGCTACTGTTACCCTCAAATTCAGGTAAGTTGAAAAGTGCAAAGAATATGCATCATCTGCCAAGAAACTTGAATGAATGGTCTTGGTGCATTAAGCAGCATTGCATTTGGAAAAATGAGAAGTGGGAATAATTTTGTTCACAACAGCTGCCATTCTATTTTTCCACTTGATTCATTAACATTATGTTTGAGAATGTCACTTGAAGAGAGGATCTGCTGTTGCAATGGCTCTTGGACACACACTTTCTGCCATACGCTTCAGCCTCTAAGCACTCTGATGTTGAGAGCAATACCTCTGCTCTAGAGATAATCAGCATAGTTTCAAATAAGAAATGCTCTACAAATATCAGTAAAGAAACGTCTAAATTCAGCTGTTGCTGCCTTTCCAACTACATTGCAATAATGAATGGACTTGAGAACCTCCCATTGAAAGAAAGAAACATATGGCAGTATATCTGAGTTCCCTTTTTATTTTTTTGCTCTTAAGTGTATCTGTCACATTAGATTTTGATTTCCTTTAAGAAATACTGAATGTGGAATAGATAGGCTACATCTTCTCTGGTCATAGTCTGTATAAACATTACTTACCTTAAAGATCAGATGTCTAATAGACTACTTAATAAATGTTGATATTTCACTGTCAGAATTACACTGAAAAGAGAAGGAAACAAAGTACTATCAATCTTTTTTGTCAGAAAATTGCATGAGAAAGATTAAAATTAACTGTGTTTTGAAGAGTATCATGTCAGAATATATAATTCTCTCTGAATGTATAATTTATGAGATATGCAGCTGTTTTCATTTAGCTTGAAACAAGGCAGGAACAGTTTTGAGAAGAGAACAGAAAGGGCCATATATTCTACAGCCTCAGTTCTTCAACGAGATTAGTAGGGTGGTAATCCACTGTCTGACTACTCCTGTTAGTGGAATGAGTTACCAGTACTGAGGTATTTGGTTATTTTTCTACTGAAATCATACCCTGAAGTATGAAAAAGCCACTATTTATGGTAGATGTACTAGATGTAACTACTTCTAAAAAATGAAGTTTAGACATCTAACACAGTTCTTCTGACCTATTTACATTATGAAACAAAAACTAATGTACATTACTAAGATGCAAATTAAGATATAGCAAGGGATAAATTATTAGGCAAGGACAGTGAGCAAAAGAATTGTTATGTTAATAGACACGAGTCTGAATTGGATACTGTTTGTGAATTTGCAACTTATGTGTGACTGTGAGGATGCATAGAACATTTAAGGATAAATACTTTAACCTTTAAATGTCCCCAACTCCAGAGCATGGATAACACCACAAAGGTGCTATCTCTGACCTGGAGAGACCTGGTGCTACAGATGCTTTTGATGAGTCTACTGGAGAAATATCGCTGCACATGTCCTGGTCCTCATGCCTGCTGTACATGTTGGTGCTGTCTGCACTTGGAGACAAGATATGAGCCACTGTGGTCCTTTGATCTGACTGATGAAGACCTTCTCACATACTAACACTTCCATACTTGTGAAGATTAAAGAATTAGGTCTCCAAGAGCAGCACAAGATGTGCACGCATCACCAGAGGGAGACAGATGTTCAAACACTGGATGCTTCACCATCCAGTTAATCTTCAGGGTTTTTTTGTTTTCTTCTTTTATTATGTTAGTTTTCTTGTTTTCTCAAGCTATTATATTAGAAGATTTAAAAAAACCCAAACCCAAATCTAACCTTATTCTCAAATATTTCATTTTAAAGTAAGACTGTGCCCAACATGATTCTTTCATCTACCCCTCAATGTTCCCAGAAGCAATTCGAGGAATTATTTTTGGTTTATTCACTGCCATGTATGCTTATCCATTTGGACGACAAACATTAACATAAATGAGGAATAAGACAAATAGAAGATTTACTAGAAGCCACATGAGAAAATTAAGTATTTACTTCTTTCTTTGCATGAAGTCTCTAACAAGTGGATCCACATTTACATTTCTCAATAACTGAAAGAAATAATGGAGGATATTAATCCCTAAGCCTATTGAAAATCATAGCCACAATGCCCAATTCACTGAATTACTTAATAGCACCTATAAACAGTTACACTGGGGGTTGGAAAATGGTGGAAAAAGCTTAGTTAAAAAAAAGAAAAAAGAAAAACAAACCCCAAAATAACAGCAACAAAAAACCAAACAAAAAACAACCAACCAACAACCCCAAACACAAAGCACGTGAGTAACTTCAAAAGATAAAACCACACTATCAGTTTTAAGTTACCTGCTCTAAACCAGGTTGCTAACCCTGACTTACACTCTTTGCATCAGTTCAAGGGCAAGCTTCAGTCTGGAGCACAAAAAAACTTGGACATCTAGTGCCCTCAGGCTATTCCAGCTTTTTAAGTGTTTCTAAGTCACAAAACCAGCAAGTTTTACAGCTTTACAGGTACCTTTTGCTCGCATCTCCCCAGTACAGCTCTATGGGTATGCCCATCTGCCCTAACTCATCTCTGGAAAGCTGTGAAACAGCTCTCCTGTTAATACAGCTCAGCACCTATTCATGGCAGAGGGACAAGGAGGTGACAGCTGATGCCTCTCATGGACCAGGACCACAATTACATGCAAGACATTGATGAGAAGACTGCGCAAGAAGCAACAAGGACAGTTGCTAGCACAAGCTAGTTTTACAGGAGCTGACACACCTTGGTGGTACAAGTTTCAAAGCCTGATGCCTGCTTAATGCCATGACATGGAGAGAAGCCAGGTTTCCAAGGCAGCTCCACTTTCATGCCAGTATTACCAGGAGCTACACGATATATTTGAGGTGATTATCAACAGACCTTCTAGCTACCTATGGCTTTCTACAGTCAGGGCTGGCCTCTGCACAGTATAGGACTTTGTAGGTCAGACCATCATTCATCTCTCCCTCCTGCAAAAAACACATACGGAAAACCTGAGCAGCAGATCACATCTACTACAGCTCAGGAAACAACCACATCTACTACAGCTCAGGAAACAACTTTTGGTGAAAACCTTGTCAGTGATAAAAAATAAGACAACAAAAGTCAGAGAGCACTCAGGCCAGGCTCTGTAACTAGCAAGCAGGATGCAGACACCAGTGCAGATGTCTCCAGAATCACTTCACATCTCTTGCCATTTTGCATCCAAATACAGGGAGAATGACATTTTGAGCAAAACATTTGCAGTCAGGCATGTGGAAGGGTATACCTTACAAACTAGCTTGTAAAGTATGACAAAAATCAGCTGCTGACTAGCCTTGCCCTGAACAGAGTTTAAGCCTGCTCTGTGTAAACTAAGTGGATTAAAGAGTCAGAGGATCAGGTGATAACTGCAATGCATCAGTTGAAAGGCAAAGGAGTAAATCTAACCAGAAAGAAGAAATGATATAAATGGGTGGAATTAGAGTGGCTTATTAGTGGTGCTGAATACAATTCACAAAGCCAGGCAGAGAAACATTCGAGTTCTAGCACATGATAAATGGTTACTGTGTAGGTGTAGAAAACAAAATGAACAAAACTCAGAAATAAATGAGGAATTCACAAATTTTTAACCCTTCAGAATCCAGCAAGATGATCTTATATGAAAATTAACACTGCACAAGAATTTTCAGACATGGTTCTTAAATTTCTTGAGAAACTTTAGAATCTCTAAAGATTTTTTAATCTTCTGAAGTTAAAGTGTTTTGTGTTTTTTTAATCGTGCATTAGAAAGAATCACTGGAGACCTCAATGCTGAACACTTATAGTATGCAAGGGCTAAATCTAAATTGTTTGGGGTTTTCAGTCTTTTGTTGGCAGGGTTTTTTTGTTCTGGGTTTGGTTTTTTTTTCCTCTCTCTGTTTATAAGGTATTCACGTTAATGTAATAAAGTAACCTCCGGTCTTTGTGACAGTGCTTGTGACTCACTCTGCTTCTGGAAAATGCTGAGTTATCACCCCTACTAAAAAGGCAGATGATTCCTACTGTTTGAACCCTTGTATTGCAGAGCATAGGGAGAACTGTCATTTCTGTTATTATTTGTTGTGGACAGACTTGCAGTTGAAGCAGTTTCCTGGTTAGAGAGCCATGGCGGTTCATCTCCCGTCCTTGCCCGCAGCAGCAGGAGCACAGCACAGGTAGGAACCTGCTGTTCTCTGCAAGCCCTGGCAGGGAGCTGCCAGGAGCTGTCATCTCCTCACTGTGTATAACAAGTTTACAACTTCCAGAAAATTCTGCAGCTTGTACGAGGATAGTTTCACAACATGCATCAAGGCCACATGGGATAAGTAAACGAGGGGAAGAGAATGAGGCCACTGGGAGATGTTCACAGCAACCATTGCATAACATGAAATCTCATTTTATGGAGTAACATTAAGATGAAGTGGTGTAATTAGATGTTTATGCCTACTCTTTTAACAGTATTCCTAAAAAAATATTTGCCATACATAACTTTAACTCATAAACTCATAAATGGGTGTTTACACAGAAAAACACAAAATAACTTTTAGCTATCAAATCAGATCAAAAGTTCAGCGATGCCTGTGTTATGGGGAGATAAGAGTACTGATTGTGTATTACAGACTGCAAATGGTTTTTATGTTGTACTACTTGAATCAATGAAATAAATTCAATAAATTTTTTAAAACCAAAACTAATTTGCATAGAAGTTTATAATCGTGACTGTATTCACTGATACAAATAAAATTATATTGGTGAATTCATGCGGTAAGGACACTGGCAATAAATGTGAGTGCATATGTACATCTAAATAGACACACATACATACAGACTATGTATGCATATATTTTATGTATAGTGTATTTATGTTTGTGCATGTGTGCATCTTCAAGAGATTATCATCTCTACTTTTACATAGAAATTCAGCCAAATCAGAGGGGATGTGTTTTGCCTTTTTATTTCATATTCTGAGCAATTTCAATTTAGATTCCATTTAAAGGTTTTATTGACTCTGTTCTAATTCCAGAAGACTGTTCCTGAAAGCTGATATCAACAAGTAACATCAGCAGATGAAAAGCTTTATTTTCTCAAACAGCAATTAAAATTTAAAAAAGAAAAGGTAAATATTTCATCTTCTCACCTGGTGTTATCAACTGCCTTAATGCAAAACAGAGAATTTCTTGTTTCATAGCACATCTCCAGACTGGGGCAGGGGGAAACCCACACCAAAGAAGTTACCTTGCTCAGGATTAATAAACACGGTGGAGTAGAAAGGTTTAGCTTTTTTATCCAGCTCTAACATGTGGGGGAAAAGCATGTTGTATTCCACTCCTGAGCTGGCAGGTAGCCACTTGGAGACACTTGCTCTTTGGCATTCAAGGTTCAGCCTCCAGCAAATGTTTCTAGTTTTGCCTTAAGTAATTTTTGTTAAATCAAGAATCTCTAGCAAAATACAACTAATAGTCAGCTGCTCCATTGTTAATAAGGATGAAGTTCCTTATATACTTTTAAATATTCTTTTAATTCAATGGCAGACAGCTAGAGTGGGCCAAAAATTTAAAATTCCACTTCAACTTGAGTTTAAATTTTTTCATCTTGAATGTGGGCACATCATCTTACATTTGGAAAATGAAAACTCTGAAAGGTTCATTTTGAAGAACCTGGATGAAACTGTTGCATGAAAACAACCAATGTTAATGCTGATGTCAAGTAAAATAATGTAATTTCAAGTGTGTCAGGTTACAAGACAGTTTTCTATGCATTTAATAGGAAGAGTCCAAGTGAAAAAAATTTCTGATCTTCACTTCAACATTCATTGTACAGCAAAGGACAGAGATAGGAAACAGAACTTACCAACTCTGATCAGCGCAGTTTGGCAAGTTGTGAATGCCATATCCCTGACAGTGTTCAAGGCCAGGCTGGA
>NW_009933295.1:0-30563 GCF_000696875.1 Nestor notabilis
AAGACATGGCGCGGCCGCTCAAGCAGTGGCTCTACAAGCACCGCGACAACCCCTACCCCACCAAGACTGAGAAGATCCTGCTGGCGCTCGGCTCCCAGATGACCCTGGTGCAGGTAAGGGAACCCCTCTCCCCACCTCTGGCGACTGCTCCGGGGCATCTCATGGACGGGAGGGACAGGGACAAGGGACAGCAGCAGCCCAGGCCCCTCTGTGACCTGAACAAAGAGGCAACACGGTATGAGGAGAGGCGTCAGTGTGGCCAGCAAGATCCTGTGCGCATCTGTCCCTCTGCCGACCTGAGGCTCCCCTGCCAGCAGGACTGTATCCCCCAAACAGGAATCCCCACATCTGTGCTATCCTGGCTGGAGAGGTGCTAAAGGCAATAGGCAAAAGGTGTGTGCTTTCCCTCCTAGGAAGAGATGTCCTCATCCTTTAATCTCATTCATAAATGCAGTGGAAATATGTTTGCTTAGTCTTTAAAAATCTTCAGGTAAAAAATAGAATAATGGGAGATTTCAGCACAGAATAGGAATTGCTGAGGAAGCTGTGGGGAGCTGCTCTTTTCCCTTTTGAAAACGGTTGAGAATGGGAACAGTTATGTTGTTCTGAGAATAATCATCACCTGTTGCACAGCTGTTAGTATTCCCATGCACGCTGTATGCAGCGGCGCAGCGTGTGCTTCACAGTCTTGCAGGAATTATCATCACAGCATAATTAGATGCGGGGAATAATTGTTTTGCTCTCAGGTAAAGCTCCACTGGCAGTTGGGTTGCAGCAAGAGGCATAAAACTGGCTGCAAATGTTCATAAATCTCACTTCTTTGTTCTCGTTGCCATCTGGCTCTCTGCAGAAGTAGGTGGTTAAATGTTCTCAGTTGCTGAGTGATGCTATCTCAGGTCTGGATGCTGCAAAGATTTATGCATTGCGAGTAATCTAATTTCCTTGCTGCAGGCTACTGCTAGGTGCATAAAATGAAACACATGTGTTTGCAGGATTGGGTCCTCAGCACTCAGCCTAACACATTATGTGTCACTTTGCAAAGGACATGGAGAGAGCAAGTAAAATATTAGAAAAAGAAGGTGATAATTCAGCATTATTAGTTTGAGTGCTCTTTCAAAAAAGCCTGTGCTATGCACTTTGATCCTAGTAACAGCAAAATAGGAAACTTCTACACTTTAGTACCTCACTGTGAGACTGTTGCAGTAGAAAAAACACTATAGCTTTGACAAAAATAATATTAATGTCTCAGAAAATGCCAGTTATAACTGGAAGATTCAGTTAGAACAACTTCTCTTGCTTTTAAAAAATATACATGAAAGGTTTGCTCAGGCTTTTAAAAATATGATTACATAAACACTATCCATCCGATGCCACACTCAATAGGAGTACTTTATCGGACTATGGCTTTTAGAACATTCTTGTATTTTTACATGGGATATAAAACATACATCCAGAATACATGTTGGGAGACTTTCACTCTAATGACCTCCTGTTATAAATGCCTCAGAATGAACAGACAAGGGAAGAAACTGATGGGGTTTTGCAGTATTGGTCTTGTGGCAGCTTTGGTAAATCATGATGGGGATATGGGATATGCTGTGTTAGCCTCTATAAAAGCATCAAGTGAGCCATGGCCACTGCTCCAGAGAGTTTTATGATCTATGTAAGGTGTAGTATAAAATTAAACAGAATCACAGAGGGCTGCATTTATCTCTGTTAGAGCCGCATGACTCTAGTGGATTTACGCTGAAGCTGAATTGAGTAGCTTTATTTCTATGAACTGTAATACCTGAAAGAGCTGTGCAAACCAGCACATCTACCTTCATTTACAGAAGCACACCATCAAAAATAAACCCCAGATGTTTCTTCCATCATTTGGGTGCAATGGTCTTTTAGTCCAGGAATACAGTAGCATATGTATGAGAGGTAAATACGTATGTCTGGCACCAGCAGTAATTCCTGAGCCTGGAAGAACAAAACAACATACACCCCACATCTACTTTTCAGATGCCCAGAAAGAACAAGACTGTAATCCAGATCAAAATTCTTGTTTTCTGAGAGTGTGAAAGCAAGCATCAGGCTGTGATCTCAGTCACACTGAGTGCATCTGAAATAGCTTCCCTGAAGGCTGAGCTGTTTCAGTGGAGTGGTATTATCGAAAGCAGGCTTGGGTCTGGGCTTTGGTATCTGTTGGAAAGCTTTGCTTCTGCCCCAGGAGGGCTGCTTTGCAAAAGCATCATCCACAGTCTCTTGTGATTGCTTTTCTAATCTAGTAACACCAGACATCATCGGAGAACCAGGAACTGGTGTACGATGTTTCCTCCGGGTTTCATGCCTTCATGTTCGCTGACCTGTCTCCTGTTTCGATCCCTTCTTCCATTGCTCAGTGCTGTCTTGTGGTGTTTGCTCTTGGTTGGGAATGCATGCTTGCCCCCACAGTTTTCAACTCCTGCAGAGGCTGTTGTTTGTATGGAATCATAGAATCATGGAATCAACTAGGTTGGAAAAGATCTTTAAGATCATCAAGTTCAACCATTACCCCAGGACTGACACGACCACCAGTAAACCATGTCACTGAGGGTCTCATCTACACACCTTTTACTTCTTCCCAGCATCCCTTGTGTGCTGATGCCTTGTCATTGGAAGCCCTAGGGAAGGAAGAAGATACTGTTGAAATTCCCTTTGGAGTTTCTGCCAAAATGCCATTTAGGGAATGAGTAGTTGGGGTTTTTTGGTTTTCACCTGACTGCCGAACTTGGTAAAAGTCTTCAGCAGCTGCCTGGGAGATGATGTTGGTCACAGTCATATTGATAAGATAGCTGTACCTCTTCTCCACATGCTTTTCTTTAATGAACCTTATTCCAGTATGTACCATCTATCCAAAGGAGCTTTTGCAGAACACTGGCATAGATAAAACTGATCCTGCTGTGAGAAAAAGAGTTGAACATCCAGCACTGTTTTCTACTGATACTATTAGGACAGTATCTGCATGTCAGATTTTCCACAACTTATTTTCATTAGCTTTGTTATCACCCAGTTTATTCCACCTCACAAATACTTTGGGTTAACCTCCTGTTCCTGGGCACAGGGGGGCTGTTTCTGTTGCATGTCCATCAGCACTGCAGAGGGAAAGTCAGATTCATTCAAGGAGGTAGGATTTCACAAGTATCATAAATTATCTTGTTTCTTAATAATAAGTAGCAGCAAAACCTGGGGCAAATTCTGGATTAACTTATTCCTGAGTGGGCCAACAAGGTCTTCAGGAGTCCTCAAAGCAAATGTTATTGCAGCTTTCAGTCTAACAGTCCAAAGTTTTCTACTTCCCCAACTGCCAAAGCAGGAAACCAAAAAAGCAATATAGTTTGAAAAGGCATTTTATATTTTACTGCAATTAGATTCCAATTCAGAATCCAATAATTTGTCCTATTAATATGCTATTAAAATGCTACATTTTCATTTGTATTACTACCACAGTGCTTGATTTATTTTATTTTAAATTTTGGTTCAGATGTTCTAGTGAAATAAAAAAGAAAAATGGCTGTGTATTCCTTCCAGAAAGAAATATGAATGGCCGTATTGTTGAAGAGAAGTTTTTTGCAATACTAGGATTGATATATTGGTCATGTGCTGCTATGGATTTAATAGTATTCAGGTTCATAAAGGCATATCTGGATTACCAGAGGAGGAAAATCGCTTGATTTCTGTTCCCTTTCTGAAACTTTGGCCACTCTTAAGCAGTGAAGCAGAACAAATTACAATAAAACTGAAGAGCCTCTTCAGAAGTGAAACCAGAGGGCCAATATTTCATTATGCCGATATAAATACCTGATGCTCTTTGGAAATGACTGAGTTGCTATAAAACATGAATGCTGGAAAGCACATCCATTAACTTTCTCCTTGGGTTTTGTCTGTTTACTTTTTGAAGAACTACATGATTGTTACTTTACAAGAACAGTGAGTTTCATCATGCCTTTTTTTTTCAATACGCATAGTTCTTTGGGAGGTTTCTGAGACAAAGATTTTCCCACTGGCTTGTATGTAAGTCATTGTTTTGGTTTTCTTTTATTATTTTTGGAGGTCATGGTAGTGTAACTTGGGACCATGATAAAGGATGGATGGCTTTTGGCAGCTTTGTTTTTTTCTTCTTGTAATACTTAAGTAAGTGTAGTGCAAACAGGCACTAGTAGTGACTGGGACCTACAGCAGTAGGCATGCAACTTTTGAAAGACCACATGATACACAAGGTAACGTTTGGGCTGCTTGAAATTAGTGACAAAACTGGCCTTGGCTTTAAAGGAGCCAAGAACAGCCTGTAATAAGTGTTTCTGGACTGAGTTTGCTGCTTTGTGCTTTAGCAGAAAGCTTGTGTTATAAATGTTGACTTCAGATGCTTTCATAATCATAGAATCATAGAATTGTTTAGGTTGGAAAAGACCTTTAAGATCATAAAGTCCAAATGCTACCCTAGCCAAGTCCATCACTAAACCATGTCCCTAAGCATCACATCTACCATCTTTTAAGTACCTCCAGGGATGGTGACTCCACCACTTCCTGAGCAGCCTGTTCCAATGCTTCACAACCCTTTCAGTGAAGAAATTTTTCTAATACCCAGTCTAAACTTCCCCTGGCACAACTTGAGGCAATTACCTCTTGTCCTACCACTTGTTACTTGAGAGAAGAGGCCAACACCCACCTGACTACAACCGCCTTTCAGGTAGTTGTAGAAAGTGATGAGGTCTCCTTTTCTGAGCCTCCTTTTCTTCAGGCTAAACAACCCCAGTTCCCTCAGTCACTCATAAAACTGTTGTCTATACACTTCACCAGCTTCGTTGCTCTCCTTCAGACCCACTCCAGCACCTCAGTGTCCCTCTTGTAGTGAGGTGCCCAGCACTGAACACAGTGTTCAAGGTGTGACCTCACCAGTGCTGAGTATAGGGTAACGATCGCTTCCCTAGCCCTGCTGGTCACACTATTTCTGATACAGGCCAGGATGCTTTTGGCCTTCTTGGCCGCCTGGGCACAAGCTGGCTCATGTTCAGCTGGCTGTCGACCAACACCTCCAGGTCCTTTTCCTCTGGGCAGCCTTACAGCCACTTTTCCATAAGCCTGTGGCGTTGCATGGGGTTGTTGTAGCCCAAGCATAGAACCTGACACTTAACCTTATTGAACCTCATACATTGGCCTCAGCCCATCAATCCAGCCTGTCCAGATCCCTCTGCAGAGCCTTCCTGCCCTCCAGCAGATCAGCACCATCACCCAACTTGGTGTCATCTGTAAACTTACTGAGGGTGCACTTGATCTCCTCATCTAGATAATTTATAAAGGTATTAAGCAGAATTTGCCCTAATACTGAGCTGAGCCATGGGGAACTGCTTGTGACTGGCTGCCAACTGGATTTAACTCGAGTCACCACCACTCTTTGGGCCTGTCCGTCCAGCCATCTGTTTACCCAGTGGAGTACACTCATCCAAGCTATGAGCAGCCAGTTTCTTGAGGAGAATTCTGTGGGAAATGGTGTCAAAAGCTTTACTAGAGTCTAGGTAGACAACATGGAAGCGGATCACGTTAGTCAAGCAGGACCTGCCTTTCATAAACCCATGCGGACAGGGCCTGAGCACCTGTACGTGCTGTGTGATGGTACTCTGTTCCATAAAAAGCATGAGAACAGGGTGCAATATGTTTGTCTCATTATGAGATAATGATCGAATACTACTATTTCCTCCTCTCATAGCAGAAGACTTAAAATGTGACTCATCTTCTCATATTGATATGCGGAAAGCAAAGCATTGGCATTGGAAGAATGAGCCCAAAATAAACCAAGAGTACCATACAAAAATCACTCCTGCTAAATTTAATTGCTTTTATGTATGAGTCATGCTAATACTACCCATCTTTCTTTTCTGTACATGGCACTTCACTGATGAAATATTCCAGTATGTAATGAAATGGAGCATAATGAAATTTTTCTCGTGAGAGGCTGGAAAGCTGTCAGTTTTGTAAGATGCTGCAGTTAACTGCTGTAATATTCAGTGAGACCGTGGATTGATCCATCTCTATTGTTACATACTTGATTTCAGAGTTACACTAAATCATGCAGGAGCCAGGTGACTGCTGCTTCAGCTGAGCAGTCTGGAGTGGGTTTGTTAGCAGCTTTAGAAAGTGGATGAATTCCAGTCCACCCTTTCTCATTTATTATAATGATTGCTGTGTCAATGTGATGAATATAAACAAGTAGCCTTGGAAGAGAATGAAAATTACTTTTCTCTGCGAGTTACAGTTTTGGTGTTCTAACCTACGGTAAACTATGTGGTGTGTAAAGTTATGTGTTTGGCATCTGAGCACTGATACAGGGCTCACTGTATTTTTGGTGAAACCCTGTTTCATGTAGACATTATTTTAAGTAAAATCACAGTGACAGGCTAAAGGTGCCACTGCTAATTTCTGGGTGAACTGAAATTTTGTTTTCTCTTTAAGCAGATAGCGTTTATTTTTCTTCTAATCACCTTAGAAGAGATAAATCAATCCAGCATAATCAGCCAAATACTTCTGTGCAGTTTGTACAACAGGTGACAAAACTAGGACCAAAATCCAACACCGAGGTCTACAGTTTGGCTTTCTAGCAGGTGGCATAGCATGTGTTGATGAAATATGTGTTAACTTGCTTTGCAGATTAATATAAATTGAATGGTGTGATCATTCCCAGGTCAGAATATGACTGCAGTGGTCTTCAGCTTCCTCTATGTGCACTTTCACAACACAAAGATGTGAGTGGGACTACAGACTCCCGACATTCTTTACATTCTCCTTTGCAAGTAATGCTACTCCACCTCCTTCTTGCAGAGGTCATGTCAAAACACACTTATTCCTGCAAGGAGTAAATAGGATTTTTAAGACCTGATTTATCATTAAACAAATATTGTTAGAGTGTAGGTAACGTGCCTCTGCTCTCACTTCTAGTAAGGTTATGCTAAGGTCACTCTGTCAGTATCAGTATTTCCTATTTTATATATTTTTAACTTACAGTAGAATCAAGGCCAGCAGTTTCTTAGGTATGCTTTCATGGTAAGCCGTGGCAAGTACACGCATCCCACTTGGTTTAATTACCACTGCTGGCACAGAAGACTGTGCTTTCTCTTTTGCTGCTGTGGTGCCTGAAGCACTGTGAAATCTTGTGTTTGAGCCTGACTTTGTGGTGACCCTGTATGCTAGAAGGATACCAACATGCATGCCTTTTGTAATGTCAAACTCTAAAAAATGCTGTGCAGCTGAGAAGGAAGACAAGCCAGTCTCTTGTTTAGTAGTCCCCTTGTGAGGAATCTGCGTCCTCAGTGGTTTTGAGGGTTTCCACAACAGAAGGAGTTCATAAAAGCTGCTGCTCTGTAGAGCAAATGGTTGATTTCTGCAGTGACTCCAAGTACATTGTATTCTGTGTAAGACTTTCCTGATACCCACTCTCTGTCATACTTACAGTACTGATAAAACATGAGGGAGAATTTGGGCTTTTATGTAACCAAATTCAGAATGTTTTTTTTTCTCTTCAACAGCCTTATTATAGCCTACATAAATGTCAAAGGCAGATTACCAAACATTACCTATTAATTTGAATGTAGGATATTAGTAATATATCAAAGATTCATATTAGAAGTTCAGGGCAGTATCTTTAAAATAAAAAAAAATTAAAAAAAGATTAATAGAAAAGGAGGATTTAGGAACACCTTAATTAAAACCTTGCTAATAATGAGGGTTTGCTAACACTTGTGAAGGGTGGGAAGCCTGAAACTGCCTTTCTCTCTGAGGTTTCTGCTCTGCTCTGGGTTAGTATTCATGGACTTTTGTTCATGTTTCCCTTTTTTGCTGTTTTCTTACATAAACCTCATGAAAACTTTGTGGGTTAGATTTGTTTATTTGCATCATTTTCAAGGGAAATTAATACATTGATTTGTATGCAGGTATCAAACTGGTTTGCCAATGCAAGACGTCGCCTGAAGAATACTGTCAGGCAACCAGATCTTAGCTGGGCTTTACGAATAAAACTGTACAACAAATATGTTCAAGGAAATGCTGAGCGACTCAGCGTGAGCAGCGATGATTCATGCTCTGAAGGTTTGTCCATGCTCTTTTTATCAGTTTTAAACCAGTTAAAATATACTTAGAAAGTACCAGGTGCCCTACATTAGCTCTGGTTCCTCACAAAACATGCTCAGTGGATTCATCTTTACTTATTGTGAATTAGGTGTCATTTTTGGCTTCCAGCTACTCTGCAGCCTTGCAAAGTGGGATTGTGTAGGTTAATCGGGGTGACAGTCTGGTTGCGTGTTATAGCATCATCACTAGAAATATAATCGTTAGTTCATTAGATTCTACAAGCCTATTCCTTTAATCTGCATTAAAGGAAAAAATTGATTACACTTGTTGGTTTAAGGAAATGAGAAATCTCTTGACTGTTACCTTCCTTGATGGAAGGGCTATAAGCAATATCACATCATTAACAACAGAATCTGATTAACAAGAGAATCTGATTAAGTTCAGTAAGGCTTGTTGTATGGTAAACTGAATATTACTGTTATTTACTTTATGTATTTTACCAGCATTTTTTTCCTTAAAAGGTACACTGAAATTCTCTTTTTTATCCAAGTCAACAGATGTAGGAATTTTTTAAGTAACACCCTATATTTTTTAATAGAACATTTCTATTAATTATATCTCTGGGTACTTTTTTTAGTTGGATGTGACATGGAGATACATTGACAGGAACAAATGCTATAGAACATTGTCAGAAAGCTGTATGTGAATTTTTAGAAGAGTATGCTTCAATTACCTTTATTCCAGTTTCAGTTTGTATAATACTGTAGTATTCAGGAGAACCTATTTTCAAGTTAGAGTAAGAATTCACCTTCTTCGCACAGATTTTTAAATGCTTATCACTGATTTAGGTCACTTCTCAGTTTTTTTCCACCTGCCTTGTGTTAGTCATGAACAAATTAGACTCAGAGACTGTTTTCTAAGTTAATTAATTTGGAATAGCTGAAACATCTGAGAAGCCTGGGAACTACTGTGAGCAATGTGTGAACAGAAGAAAATAATTTTCTAATGCTGAAGGCTAAAGTTATTGTCTACTTTTAGCTATATTTATAGCAATTTAAAACAGGTAGAGGAAGCTTCTTGTTAAATATTAGATATTTGATGTGTTCTGCCTCTTTGTTCTTTTGTTTTCAGATGGAGAAAATCCTCCAAGAAACCATATGAATGAAGGGGGATATAACAAACCGGTTCATCACACTGTGATTAAAACTGAAAATACAGTAATAAAAACAGGAGTGAGACCAGAAACAAGTGCCAATGAGGATTATGTGTCACCCCCCAAATACAAAAGCAGCTTATTGAATCGTTACCTAAATGACTCATTGAGACATGTCATGGCTACTAATGCAGCTATGATGGAAAAAACAAGGCAAAGGAATCACTCTGGTTCATTTAGTTCCAATGAATTTGAGGAAGAATTGGTGTCTCCGTCATCATCAGAGACGGAAGGCAATTTTGTCTACCGGCCAGGTAAGGAATTCTTCCTGCATCTTTTCTAATACAGCCAGCTTTGGTGGATGGTGTCACTTGAAATGAGTGTCACCTGATCGTGCCTTTTGTAAGAGTGGCTAACTCCTATCCATCCTCTATAGGAGAGTGGATAACTCCTGTCCACACTTTCATTCACTGGAGAAGTTCTACCTGCAGTATTGTAGTTAAATGCTTTTACTGACTGCTAATGAAGCTGGAGCTGTGGGGCTGATTTTTGAAATGACACTTAAAGGCTGGTTTGGGGAGCACTAAGACAAGCTTAAAGAAGGAGAAAACTCCTAAAATAAGGGAAGGCTAAGGTCCGACTAAAGCACTCACTAGGACTAGGGGAGGACTAGTGTCCCAGTTGGGAGGAAAAGGAGGGCTTTGAAATTTCAAGGTGTCTGTTTGTGGAACTTCCATGAGCCATATGCCTCCCAGTGGAGTGTGCATGAACACCTTCCCTTGTTGTACAGCATCTTTTCACAGACTGCTTTGTCCAGTGCATGACCCTTTAGTGATCATGTATCTCTTACAAATACATGGATTAGTTTAGAGCAATTTCTGCATCATTGTCTAGAGATAGTGCACTGAGCTAAGGGGCCACAGACTTGGCCATTAAATATCTTGGCTTAGTGTTCTTTTGAAGGGTTACACATCATTTATTATTTTAATCTTATCAATAAAAACATGAAAGCATGATTTATATCATGCTCTTCATTACCAGTCAGAGAAAGGCACATGGGACTGCCTGGTTCATGCCAGTAAATTGCTGTAAATCAGGGTGAGATCAGGACTTGCTCATTCCCTGTGGGGCAGGGAGTCCTGGAAGGCTTCTCTTGTGAAGCTTGTTCTGTATTCCTTTGGGGGTGTAAGGCAAAGTCTGTCTGCACCCTTATCTTTCTAAAAAATGAAGTTTTGCATCCCAAGTTCTGGAGTTCTCCGCCAGCACCTCAGGGTTTACAGCCATGGCAGCAGCGCTTCATGTTGTCCCAGGGCCTTTCTCAGGGAGCTTATTCTGCCAGGGACCACCCTGTGGGCAGCTTTGCTTTTGGGATGGATGAATATTGATTAAGAGCACTGGAGGGTTTTGCACTGAAGTTCATATAGATTTAGGTGATGTTGGTTTCCCTTGGCTTCTCTGACAGGCAGGTTTGGGTGCCCCTCGCCTTTACAACCTCTCAAGTTTGCAGCCTTTGCCCTCTCTTTTCTTGCACATTTCATGTGTTTATTGTCCCTGTAGAGGGACCACAATGATTTCAGGAGGCTGAATGCGCTGGTGAGCATAGGGGACATTAGAGTGTGCAGCTTGTCAGGGGATAACTAAGGTGGCATAGTGGTCGCCCTTCAGAGAAACGGGTTCTCTTGGGGAGCAAGAATAGTGCATGCACAATGAGCAAGTTTCAGAATTAACTCTCTCTGCTCATTCAGCTTTTTTTTTTTCCCAATATACCATATGCATTTGGACCGCACTATGGGCATATTGCCTACCAAGTTTTGTTTTTAAGTTAAAAGTTACTCAAGAACAGATGCAGCAGCTCAGCTATGTAAACTTCTGTTTTTCTGTACTTTTATACTATAACTTAAAAATGGACACAATGACTTTTTGAAAATTGTAATAAATTTGCTACTGAATTAAGTTCTTCTTGCAAAGTTTCAAGCTGCACTGAAAAACATGGACTTTAATGGGGATGGTGAGACAGGCACACGGTAACACAGTTGGGCTGGAATGACTAAAAATTGGTATATTTGTCCTTAAACTTCATTCCTAGACATTCCTAGAACTCTTCTTCAGATGTTATTTAAGTCAGTTCCTTGATATCTTTGTTATTGTTTTGAAGTGCTATGGCCTTTGATGAGAACAGACCAGCAGCTCTCAGGAGACAGTTTTATTCTTTTTACACTTCCAAAGCAGGCAAGCAGTATCCTGCTGATAGAAAAAGATCATGTGCACATACTTTATTATTTGGTATATACTTCTTATATATGTGTATGCATTCAGGAAGTAATGGGTACAAATAGGCTTTCTCCAGCTGCAAGATTACAGTGTTAATGATTTTCTAATGATGTTATAACATGCAGAAACTGAGCCCTTCATGAACAAAGCAGATATTTTCAAGTTATCTTTCATTCATAAAATCTGTTTACAAATAGTTTATCCAAATACTTGTTAGATAGGAAGAGATAAATAAGGATGTTTTATTTTTTATGTCTTTTCTCTGTAATTTGAATACCTAGGATGGCAGTTTTCAGTGCAGTCATGTAGCAGAGCTGTATCTGTGCTCTCAAAAATAGCTGTAATCCATTTTGGTTAAGCAAAATAGCAGGGTATGGCTGACTGTACCACTCATTCCTTCCAGAAAGCAGCAAATGTATTTTTAAGCAAGGTATCGCCAATTACAAGGAGGTCCCCACTGAAATTTTTTGTTAAGCAAACCAGCTGATTTTTAACTCAAAGGAGTGGAAGCAGAATTGTGAAGTCCCTACTAGGTGTTTTAGTTTATAAAGACAATTTGAGTGGTATTTCAAAAAGCACAGAGTGGAAAATGATTGACATTTTATTTTTGAGATATGTTTGGCAAGGTTGCTATGCTCCTAAGAGCAGGCAGTCATTGGCATTGAAGCAAATTTGTTATTCTGCTTCCCTGGAAAAGGAACTTTTTGTAGCAGATTGTGAGTAGAAAGCTTACTCACTGCGTCTGGTTCATGTTACGGGCCAGACCCTAATTTTGGGTACATCAGTGTGTCCAGAGCAACTTCAGTCACCCAGTGCCCAGGGCCAGTGTGGCCACGAGCGCCTCAACAGCCCATGCCAAATTAACAGGGTACAGTGCAGCGTCCAGTGACAAAACCAAGAAATTACAGTTTAAAGTTTATAAGGAAAACAGGCTCTACGGTTTCCCATTGCAGTCATTAACATGCTTATAAACACGGGACCATATGCTGCTCTAGCTTCATGCAACTGGGAAATCCCGGGTAAAGATCAAGGACAGGCTATATAACTGATTGTCAGGAAAGCAGCCTCGCTTTATACCTCAGCACAATTGCAAACTCGTGGGAAGCAGCTTTAGTGCAGGGGTGGGAGCAGCAAATCCCGAGCCAGGGGCCTCACAGGTGCGGTGCCTGTATTGCCGCTGCTCCCAGCCACTCCATACCACTCTGGCTGCATGTCCCAGGAAGCTGGGGAGCTGCAGCGGGACGTGGCGCAGGCAGCAGGGAGAATGGAGCAGCTGGTAAAGAGTGCAACTGTATTTGGATATGACACATATGTAAGCGTTTCTGTCGTAAGCTGATATGCTTATGTATATAACGTGACATACACGAATGTGTTCACTTAAGGCAGAAAATATCAGTTCAGATTAATCATAGTGCAGGTATAATGTATAAATATATATAATTGGTCAAATATGTGTCTTAAATTGACCACTGAAAGGCTTGGTTCAGTGTTTGTGTTTAGTTAAAAATCCATGTT
Source organism: Nestor notabilis (assembly GCF_000696875.1). NCBI lineage: Eukaryota > Metazoa > Chordata > Aves > Psittaciformes > Psittacidae > Nestor > Nestor notabilis. The sequence goes on from NW_009933295.1 coordinate 13,025, forward strand.
GGAGAACAAGTTTTCATTAACTCCTTGGCATGCTGTCATTCACAGCAGGTTCTCTGTGTGACAGGAATAACCAAAACCAGACTTGCCTATCTGTATTTGTTGTACGAATGTACACAGAAACAACACTCTGACTGCAACAAGCGCGCCAGAAATCTATAAGGGAAAGATCTAATGATGTTTATAGTGAAGCTGGACATAAATCTAAAGCGGCAGCGGCAGTCTTTGTTTTACGGATCACCAAGATGCTGACTTCTCCTGTAATCACGCTGCAGTGCTCTGCGGGTACCCGATCGTCAGTCACCTGCGGGAACAAAATGATCTGTATCATTATAGCACAAGGAAATGAAAAATCCCAACTTTCTGGGATATCGCTGTCTGGTGAGCTGCATTTGGTGAATGAAAGCAAAAATTAAAATGAGAAAAAGAGAGATGAAACGGCAGGACAGGGAGTTTTCTAACTTTTTTCTGTAGGCAGATTTTCATTGATTTCACTTTAGATGTTACTTAGTGCAGTAGAAAAGCCAGAACAAATAAAAATAGTGAGGAAACTAAAGACTTGCAGGCCTGGAAAGGAGGGTGGATTTTAAACTCTTGAATGACTGGTTGATTTTTGAAGATGTTTGATCTCTATTTTTAGATGTTTATACTCAGGAGTGTGCTCTGTTTCTGATGTTTTCATTACTACTGCCTCTTTCTTTCCTCTCGCCTTCCTTTCTTACTTTCATTTGGATCTTGCAAAGTTTGTGATTTATAGAGCATGATCCTGGGTCATTTATTGCAGCACACTGAGTGGCTCTGATGAGACTCTCAGCATACTGCAGGATTGGGTCCACATTCATAAAGAGCACTTAAATATAAGGGTATAGCCATGCACAGAAGTACTATAGAGAGACACACGCAAGCTGCAGAGTAGTGCTGTGATTTTGTGTGGTCCCTGCCAACTTTTCCTCGCAATTTAACATTTTTAGAAATTAACATGTAATTTAAAAATGAGCTATAAAATTTAAAAGCATAATATGAACACAATGGAACCTGTTTTTAGAGACAACACAAGGGACCCACAAAACCCACTAGTACCAGGGACTTTTGTAAGTTTGATCTAAACGGTGCTGGAGACCTTGGGGATACTTTAAAATAAATGGTAACCTGGGAGAGCTGAAGGAGGTCCTTGTTGCAAATCCTAATGTCATCCAGAAGTGAAATGGAAAAGAGGAATGTCAAGTACAGTATTAAATGCGCACAGCAGCATAACTGCGATTTGAAGGTTACACAGTTAAGATCCTATTTCTGCAGGAATTTTATTATTACATGACCTGATTCATCAACACTGAAATAGCATGGAATTGAGAACTGAGGAGAGGATTGCATTTAATTTGCTGTTCTGTTGGTTTTTCTGAAGAAAGATTAGAAGGAAATGGCTTTACTACAGGGACAATGTCAGGTTTAATATACCAGATGTGACAACCCAAACATGAGAATTTTAAAGATCCTGCTTGTTGCCTGCCAGTTAAATTGTTTTTTCACTTTTTGTATTTCTTACAGTTTGAACAGCAAAAATCAAGTAAGATGTTTTTTAATTCCTTTTAGTCTTTTGGTTTCTTAGTATTTGAGCTGCAGGGGGAATGGGTCAGGATTATTTCCACATGACCCTGGAAAACAGTGCTTCATCAAAACTCAATTTTTTTGTGGAAAGGTAGGACTTTCAACCTCTCCCAGGTCGGGGAACAGAGAGAGTGCTGGGTGAGCTGGGAGCATCGATAGTGCTGGGGACAGAGCACCCTCTCAAAAGCCTGGGCACCCGCGGGCTGCAGGCAGGCAGGGGAGAGCTTTGCCTGGAGCCAGCCCTGCAGGAAGGAGAAACAGAGCGCCTGGCAGCATTGGCTTTTCTGAGCCATTTCTCTCCACTCCCTGCTTTTAATGGTCAGTTTTGTGGGAAAAGAGAGTGCTTGTTTTCTCACAGGTGCTGGGTGCAAACACTGCATCCTTGTTTTATCCTTTTATTTACAGATGCAAATGACTATGAATGTTTTGGGCTTCTTTTTTTTTTTGGAGTTTAGGCTATGTGCAAGTCAGATGTGCTTCTAATAGCCGCATGTTCATGGACATAATTCAGGTATAATTGCTGTGGAGACCCTATGAAGCAGAGGGGGTGCACCTCTGCTGGTTTTGCTTCTGTTGATGTCATGGCAAATTTTCCATATCCTTCAGTAAAAACAGGCTCGAGCCAGTTGTTTGGCCGCAGAGGATTTTCTTCAAGTCAGTTTGCTTCAGGACTCCTGACAGCTTTATCATCGCAGAGAATAAGATGTTCTTGCATGAATGATTTGAAATGGAAAAGATGACAACATCTGGCCAAAAAAATCAGAGACACCAAAAAAAATCAGGGCATAAGCCATGTTTCCATGGCCACAGGTTGCTGCTGCCTGTGCTGGTACAGCAGCTCGCCTCTGTTTCTCTGAGACTATTAAAAATTCCCCAGTGCAAGTATTTGCAGCAGCAGCCAAAAAAGCAGCAGACCCCTGCGCTTGCCCAAGACCTCTCCCAGACACAGCAGGAAAAATGTATGGTGCTGTCACCAATGGCTAACAATGATATATTTTAATACTCTTCTTTATAGTTAGCCAGTGCTCCAGGCCTCAGCAAGCGCTGTTCCCTGGCAAGCCTTAGTCTGCATTCATTTAGCGAAGGTGCATGTTAAAAAAGAAAGAAATAATTATCCCCATTTTCCCATTGTTCAAAACTTCTTCAGAATTATACTTGGTCTTAAAACCTGGGGCCAAACCAAATCTGAATGTTTCAGGAAATTATGTGCATGGAAAAGAACATGATCATAAATCAGACTGTTTTCCACTTTTAGCTGTAGACTGCATGGCTAGTAATGAATATAATAAGGAAATTAGTAAGAAAATTAGCAGTTAATTTAAGGAGTATTTAAAAAGTGTGTGAAACTATGGCTTGGGAAAACTGATTTAATGAAATGGATGTGATTCCTTCTTCCCTTCCACTGCCTGAGCAGGATTTTCCCCGGTAGCTGAACTTCTGGGCAGATGTCTTACAGCAGAAATATCAGGCTTCAATCCTACCTCGCAGTGCATCAACTGCTGTGGCTTTTGCACTGATTCAGGGGATCCTCAGCCTTGCAAAACTGCAGCCACCACTACTGCAAGCAGTTGCATGTGTTGCAAAAGGAAACACTACTCAAATGAGGAGAGCAAAGCAGAGATTGAGGGGGAGATAACAAGAGAAGATAATGGGGAAAGGCACCAGCTCGAGTGGAGCAGCAGAAAGGTCTCGGCGCTGCAGCCCTGGTGCAGCAGCCAGTGATGGAGCGGTGCAGCATTGGGCAGGAGCATGGTTTTGCATCCTGTGGGTCATCCCCATAATCTGACCGCCTTGTGCTGCATGGACGTACATGCAGAGCAACCCTGCAGAGCTGCTGCAGCTTTCCCTCATATGCTTCTGGGAGCAAAAAAGAGGGTATATCTGCTCTGTCCTCTACCCAGGAAATCTGGCAGCAAAATATGATTATCAGCTGTTAGTGACAAAGAGGGAATGTAGGCCAATGAGCATGAAAAATACGGCACAATTTTAAACATGAAAGAGAAAAAAAGAGGAACAAAACATGAGAGTTTGCAAAGATGGAAACGCAGAGATGTGTGCTGTCACCCCATCAGGTGTGGCTTTGGAATCACACACTTAACTTTATATATCACTGATTGGAAAGCACTTTTGAGGGCAAAGCTATGGCTGGAGGCAGATCACCCTGATGCAAGACTGATGCTAAAATGTGCCATTCTGCTTCACGTGGGTCTCCAGCTGGCTCTGCTCCTGCACCTGTGGCACCTGTATGGAAAGAAAAAGGGGTTTCAGGGACAAAACCCTTCCTTTTTGCCCAGTGAATTACATATGAAATCTCTTTATCTTCTTCACAAGTAACTGCTGTCTTTCGTGACACTTACTAACACACTCATCTATGTGCAGTGCAGCAAAGTGTGACCAGGAGGGCGTGAGGTGCAGGAAGGACAGGCGCGGGTGGGACAGGGTAGTAGCAGGGGGGAAATGAGGGCTGGACTTCTCACATTCCGGGACAGTAAATATGAAGGAATGGTGAGCCCATAAAAGTTTCACTTCTTTCTGGAAAAATCGTCTGAATTGAAACTTTATACCTGGTGTGGGGTTCCTGCATGTCCCGACCTCCTTTCCGCTGCTGGGTAGAAATAATGCCACTTTGGGTAATGTCCTGGTAGATTCTGCTTGTAGCATGGACCGTCCCCCATGCAGTGTTACAGTGCTGCTGTTCTTGTTGCTGTAGTTAAGGCTGTATCTGTGTTTCCATTAGAACCCTTTTAATCCACAAATTTATGACCCAGCTGTAAAAATTCAATCCAGACTGAAACTTGGCATGGGCAGCGTTCGTTCTCCCATCTGTGGAAGGGATTTAAGCAGGTACATCCCCATAATAACCATCTGAGTTAGGCTTGTAAATTTGGAGCATGATGACTGCTGAATAAAACTGTGAGCTTCTCAGTAGCTGGAGTTTGAAATAGTTTGTGCCTGTGGTGAGACTAGTGAAAAGCAGCTAGTTTATATTCAGTCAAATAGCTGTAAATAAAGAAAATGTTTTGAGGTTTTCTGTGTTTACTTACATGCACAAGCACATGCATTTTCCTTACTGTGTCAATGTTTTGATGTGGGTAGCAAACGCTTGGAACTCTGCAGGGTCTTTCTCCAAAGCAGGGTTCGATCACTCCCAGGTAGGGTAAGAAATTGTATTCACTCAGGTGTGAACAGTTAGAATTCATCTAGTGATTGTAACAGAAAAAATAGGGAAATAGAGAAGTCCAGTTTGTTTTCTTTTGAATGGGATTTTTGATTGGATTCTTCTTGAAGTATCTTCAAAACCAGTTCAGTATAGAACAGCGAAATTAGTTTTATTCACCCTCACTTCCTCCCATTTTAATTTCCTTTTCTAAAAAGCTACATGCTAAATGTGCCTGACCAGATAGACTAGTAATCTTATCTGATCCAGCAAATCCTATTTCCCTTTGCAGGTTTGTGGTTTTTGAAAGTCATTCTGTAATTTAAAAAACCTCCTTCATGTGTTTAACTGACATTTTTTAGGTCATTTGTCCATAATGTGAATACCAGAAACATAATGATTAAAGCAGTTTAGCGAGACCAGACTTCTGATCTTCCATGTATATTCACAGAAATGCTTTTGGGAGGGTTTTGGCACAATCTGAGAAGAGGATTGAAGGGATATCTACATGGAGTAATGTCAGTCTGCATATGACCTTATACCCTGTATCAAGAAAGTGTGGGGAACCTATGGGTGTTGTGTAAAAGCTTTTTGCCATCTTGATGGAGGGAGGAGAGCACTCATAAAAACACTAGTTTCAGTAAAACATCCCTCATCTTCATCTGTAAAGTTCAATTTTTAATTATCCAAAACCAGAAAAGCAGAGTTGGATTAAGATTTATTGAATCCACTTCACTCCAAATTTAAGAGTTTGGGTATGAGATGCAAGGGGTAGATGTGGAAGTTATCAGTGGTGACTAAGGACAATTTGAGGTCTTTTATGCTTTATGGCATTAAATTGGCATCAGATAGCTACTTTAGATCTGTTAAAGGAGAAATGTGTGCTAATAGTCAAAGCATGCAGAAGACTTGTATAATACAAGTGAGTTTTATGTGAGCTACAAAAAAAAAGGAACAGGAGTTTATAGCGGGAAAGTAAGTTGGAGAAGTAAACTGCATTGTAGAAAATCTGGAAAAAGTAAAAACAATTCAAACTGAAAGATCAGATAAACAGCTAGAGCTGGAACAGCTGAATAGAAACATACAAAAATAGGTAAAGCAAAATTCCAACGAGCCATGAAATGTGTTTTCCTTAATTTTCACAGTGGCCTTGAAACCTGATGTTGGAGACTCTATCTCTGTTCTTTCACTGATGGCCAGAACTTGAGGTTATGATGACCAGATCGTTTGGTATGGCACTGACATTTCAAGTTAGAAGGGATTGCCAAGATTCTCAGTTATGACACTAAAATATACCGCTATTTCTAGGGCCAATTTTCAGTCCCTCCCTCATGCCTCCACATTGATTTAGGCAACAGATGCATGAAAAGCAAAGCAACATTCAAAATAATCCCTTAGCTGAAGCTGGGGGAAGGCTGGCTAGTGGGCTGTAGCCAAAATTCCTTAAATGTTACAATGTTTTACGTTTCTAAATGTAAAAACTTTCTTTCCAATGTGAGGTACCAGCCAAATGTCTTAGTTACGGTATCTCAGAGTGAAAACTGGCGTGTGGCCTGTGGTCATTTGTGGGTATTGACAGATTTACACGGTTGAAGATCGAGTTAAATGTTGTCGGTTTCTCCATCTCCCCTTTACTTTGTTCAGGCTTTTTTTTTTTTTTTTTATTCTCAGTTACTATTTGTCAACTCAAATCCAGTTTGCTGGAAAAAAAAGAAGGCTCTTCACGACCTGGCTCTTCAGGAGCGAATTGCCTCAAATTCTTTCTGCTAGCCAAGGTATTTTGTAATGCATTGCAAAACAGCAAGAGGATTGCTCTCCTTGCACTAGATGTACTTAGTGGGCTAGACACTGTGGGCAGTTTAATGAGATCTTGGTGTGCTGGAGAATTTGTCTCAGCCATTGACTTCAGGGAGACTTTTATCCCAGGTCCCTGCTCTTCTAATTGCTTTTCCCACCCCAAGGAGCAGCGTCTGTCTTTGCCCTGCTGCTGTAGACTAAGCCATATGGAGCCTGGACCAGGGGCTGCTAAGGGAACAGGTCCTGGAGCTGGTGTGCAAATTAAAGTCTGCAGCTTCGCACAGGAGGGGTGGTGGATTGCCCATTACATGGACACACTAAAATGCACTGTCCTACTTTTCTCCCTCTCGTATTTTTTAGCTGGTGTAGTTGTTGGGTTTCTGCATCACTAATTCATTTACCCAGGAGTGTCTTCAAATAGGAACTTCCTCCAGAAGGCAGTGGTCTTTGTTCCTTTAGCAGGGAAAGCTCTGGCTGTAACACCATTTGCACAGCAGCAAAAGCAGTGTCAATAAGAACCTGGTGCAGCCTATGGGACTAATGCCAGCTGGGGGAGTATGGGTGCTGGATGAAGCCTGGGGCTCTTCCCTGTCCACAATATCAGATTTGCAAATGTTACAGGGTACCTAATTGCTGAATCTTAAGTAGTACTGGATGTTTAGAGACACCTTTTGAAGTGGGGAGAATCCATATAACATGTCCTGCTCTGGCCAGCTCCGGAGGCCATTGTGATGTGTAAGCTATACAGTTTTTCACACAAACACGCACACACACACACACACACAAACACACACAGATATTTTCCTCAGTGCTCTATGATGATGATGATATCTGTGGAATTCAAACCTGTGCTGCCTTGCTGTTTTGCTGTGCTTCAGCTCAGAGCTGTGCAGTAGTTCACCACGGCGGTGAACTTTGCAAAGATAGAGGAAAAGAGGCTGCTAACTGTATTATCCACAAATTAGGAGATTTCTCCCTTTCAAATCCCTCATTGAGGTGCTTGCTCCAGCTTGCTCAGCAAAACCTAAAATCCTCTTCACAGTGGTCAGTACAGAAGACGAGGCTGACCTACAGGTATTGATCCCAGTGGTCTTTGGCTTTATGCGAAGGCCTTTCTTTGTTGGCTAAACCAAAGTAAAGAAATGCTTGTTTAAACAGTTTAAAAGAATAAAAATGGCAGGCATCTTTAAAAGCCTTTTAGTACTGTCTCCCAGCATTTCTGCTGCTGTTTTCATTCCTCATCTAATGAGACTGTGTGTGATAATAATTTCTTATGGTTACAAGTGAACATATGCATTGATTTGTGTTTGTTGCATTTGATATGGATCTGCATAGGGAAAAGGTCATAAATATTTCTCAGTCCTCTGTACCTCATTCAACTCACAGATTCACATTCTCTATTCTCTGCCCTCTTATTTCAAAAAGGGCTAATAATTACATCTGATATCCACCTCCAAGTGCCTTTAGCTGCATCTGATAATGAATGGACAGGCATTCAGATATATTTTAAAACCAAGCCTTTGGAAGTGCTTTGTGTTGGACAAAGCAAAAATCTAGTGTGCCAAGATCTGGTCTGGTTTTTGAGTGTTTTGGCCCAAAGCATGCTACATGGTTTGACACATAGTGTTCATGAGTTTGCAAAGCTTTCCAAACTTCATTTGGTGAACTCCAGCTGCTTTCAGTGGGATCTTTGCTCATAGATCAAAGAGTGTGACCCTCGGAGAATGTAAGTGCTCATACTTGGGTACTGCTTTTCCTTCATTCCTTGCACAAAATAGGAATAATAAAGGCTGGATTTGGCACCACAGTACTGCTGCACTTGTGGAGGTTTGAGGAGCTCTGCCATCTCTCTGTGGGTATTGTGGCTACTGGGAGACACCCCTTCTCGTCCCAGAGCAGCAGCAACACCCAGCCCAGTGTGAGCCCACTAAGACCCCCTTCTGCCTCATGGGCATGTCCTCTTTCCATCCCATCCCTACACCCTCCAGGCAGCAGGTTTGTGCTCCCCACAAGACCAAAAATCATTTAACAAGGTGTGCGGGACATGGCTCTGCTGCGACAGTCTCGGCATGAGCCACCAGCTCCTGCTCACCCTTGCTGGTGGACAGCCTGTGTCCCACCACGCAACACCTCCTGCGTGCAAAAAACCAGCCAGCAGCCCCAGCTGGGAATGGGAGGTCTCAGCAAAAAGCCAGGTCTGGGTGAGCTGGGCAAAGGGCAGCAGAGGAGGGCTGAGGCATGAGGTTTGAAGAGGGTACTGGGGAGTGGTGGGTTTCCGCTGCCACTTGGGATGCGAGGGATGTGCGTGCCATGGGTTATCTGGTAACAGGGTTCACCTTCATCCTTGGCGAGCTCCACTCCCTTGTCCCCTGCATATCTTTACAGCTGGATTATGGGTTTAGGAAAGTCAAATGCCCTGAGATCACAGATGCAGGGTAACTGTTTATAGAGGAGAGGAGGAGGGAGAAAATCAAGAAATTCCTGTGATGTATTGTATGTCATCTGTACGTGACACTCTGAGACCTTCAAATGCTTAAACTAAAGACCTAAATGTAATTTAGTTAGTAAAAATATACCTTAGTTATAATAAAATGATAATAGTGGAACTTGGCAACAGAGCAGCTAATAAATACTACACTTTTGAAATGTGCCTGGGATCCAAGTACATACTCTTTTACTGTGTAGTTAAAGCATGTGGCAGGACATGCTAGACCAAGATTTTCTTTTTGTCTTTCCAGTGGAAAACTAAAGTTCTTTGTTTAAGTGAAGCCCATTGGGAATTTTTCTTAAGTAAAACAAGGAGCTAAAGAATTCCATTCCCTTTTGCCAACTTTTTTTCTCCTTCAAGCCAAATTATCGATTAATGGAGCATTAAGTATCAAATACTGTCTAGTTACGTTCATACCCTTTTTTACTTAGGCTCCTTCAATACTTTCTCATTGGTGCTTCAAATACATCTAGATTGAAAGTTGAGATACTTTATTGGGAAAATACTACCCCTTCTAAATCTTTTAGGCCTTATAAAAATAAAGGTCAAAGTTACTAAATTTGCATACTTAACACTGTTTCAAATTTTTTAAAGGAAAAAATATCTGTATTCCTTTAAGATCTTCTTCTTCCTGAGCTTCATTCTTTGCCTTCCTCATTAGCTGTCTCCATTTCGGTACCTTATCGTTTTGCCAGCAGAGCAGCCAAGTGAATGCTTGACCATATTTTTGTCTGGCTTTAGTGAAACCACGATCTGACAATAGAATACTTTTCTCTGGGTTTTCCTTCTTCCCCCAGGGAACCATACTTCAAGGGCAACCTGCTTGTCCAGCATATGAACATGTGGAAAATCCACTGCTATGCACTAATCATTTTCAGATGGGCAATTGCTGCTGAAAATCATCCCAAGAGCAGCAGCTTCTCCATTGTAGCACCTAACCACTTTGGGATCACATTGCTCGTAGCTGATCTGGAATAAACCCTTTGCATTTATGTCTTGGGTGGTGACATTTGCTGCATCACACGTATGTAGTAACAAAATTCTTCTTTTGTTCTTTTTGGCCATTGTAATGTGCATCAAAATCTGACACTTTAGCTTGAAAGTATAAATGCAGGAAAAAGTTGAGCTATGCCAAAGATCCACGACAGTGAGGCAGAAGCACCCTAAATATTGTCCACAAATTAATCGCTTTCAGAGTTTAGTTCTAAATATTTACAAGGGGACTTGCCACACGCTGGGAGAGAGAAGAATGAGTTTTAAATTTTAAAACATTTCTATTACTGTTCTTCTCAGAATATGCATTCTTATTAAACAACTTTCACTTTTCATCTGTAATTAAAGCCAAAGTTTTCTTTTAATTTTAAAAGCTTGTCCTTGGACTAAAATAACATGGAACATTTTTAAACATTGATCCAAGCTGCTGTAGATACATTTTATTTAAACCACAGAGCCTGCAGTTGGATTCCTCGCCTTGCCAGATCGACTACGAACTGTAAGTGTGGCAGTAATGACTGTGGAGTTCTGGATGCTACACTACCAGTGAGGAGGGTTGTTTTTCTGGAGTTGTTCCTCCCTTTGGGCCTTATTCATGAATGACTTAATCTCTGTGTATGATCAAATGTCATGCAAGTTACGGTGCACAGAAAAATCAGGGAATGTGTCTCTTCCCCGCGTTCCTTACATGGAATTGCTGTGCCTGCCCGGCAAGCAGTTGGAAAGCGGTAAGGGTGGGAAGTGCGCAGCAGCAAAAACACTCACAAAAACCACCAGAAGCAATATAAAAAGAGTGAGACAAAGCAAATAAATAGAAAAAGTTTTGAAAGATTGGGTGTACAAGTTGGATTGGGCCATGCATAGAGAGCTCTAGTTTGCCCAGGCAGCACCAGCTGGAGCAGGGAGCCAGGCTGACTGGCGGGTGTTAAAGGGGCAATACACTCACCATGAAATACAAAAGTGTTCCCCAGTATTTTCTGTGGAGTGTTGGCCATAAAGATTGTTTCTAGTGCATGTTTCTATTAACTTGTTTCATCTTGGAAAGCAAACATTTACTGTTTTGATGGGCAGATCTCAAGAAGTTCAGGGAATCAATGCTTCTTAGTCTTTTTATGCTCTTGACCTAATTGCTTGTGTGGTATAATTCTGCCCTTTCGCAGGATGTTAAACCACTTCACTTGAAGCCAAGACAGAGATTTTCATTAGTTGCGATATTAATTACATGATGCATGCCATACGGGATCTTTTCTTGTGGTGTTTTGGTATTTTCTTAGAGATCCAGCAGAAAAGAGGGGCTGAAGCAGTGCATAGCTGCCTGTACAGGCCTCTGCCTTCATCTTTTAAGTTCCAACAAAGTTTTCACTTGTGTTAGGTACCATTCTCAGTTAAGAGTGAAGAAAAGACTTATATTACCCAAGTTGGTTTTCTCATCACCAACACCCTGCGGCCACTGCATGAAATTCTGTCTGTCTCTCTGTGCCCTGGTGTGGGGGACAGATTGCTATAGCAGGACTCCTACACCAAATGGTGACTGGTGACAAATGGGGAATAACTTGACTCAGGCACTGAACTTCTCCAGCTGTCAGTGGGAGCTACACTTGTTTGTCCGGGACAGTGACTGGAATAGTCATTTAGCTCTCTGAGACACTTTCCATCCCTCTAGTACTGACAATGGACTTAAAAGCTGTACCTCGCTTTTCAGGTAGGTTATGGCTGGAGTATCATTTTAGCGCTAGGAGTCAAAACACAGAAGAAAGGACAGGGAGTGAAGGGAAAAAGGAAAACTCACAGCCAGGAAACAAATACAGGTGGGAAAATGAAGAACAGAGACTTTTGCAAGATTGTAAAGAAAGGAGAGTGCTGGGAGAGGACAGGGAAAGGGGGGTGTAGAATTGAGGACAAGAACAAAAAAAGAAGGTGAAAGGGGACAGCAATGGAGGGGAAGGAAGAGGAAAGAAGAGAGATCACAGAGATTAAGGTAAGAAGCGAAAATACTGGGGAAGCAGATGTGATGGAAATACTGGTAGAGATCTGGAGTGTAATGGGGAAGGGCTGTAGAATAAATTAGAGGAGCATAGGTGATACTAGCGTTTTTCACAGTCCAAAATTAAAAGTTGGACATTTTCCTTTTTGAAGTGTTTGAGAAATGAGGGTAGATAAGGATTCAGGATATGGACAGTCTTCTTGGAAGGTACCTTTGAATCTAATTGCTATGTCTTGGCATTTTTTTCCATATTACATAGGCTAAGAGAAAATACACTTACAGAAAAGGGTATGACCTTGCTTAGAATTCAAAGCAAATTAATCCAAACTGTCGCTCACAACCCAGGTAAAGAAACCCCAGAACTTAGTCTGGGAGTGGGAGGTACTCTAATTCTGGTGGCAGTGGCGGTAGTCACGGGGTGTCTGTTTGTGTGAGGTGTGTGGTTATTAATTTCCCTGTTTCTTGGTTCATCCACAGTCCCGGACTAAGCTGGACATAAAAGCATAGAAGACTTTTCATCTTTGGCTTAATCAGATCCAGCACAGTCTTTGGTGAATCCCACCAAGATCTGTTTTGAGAACTGGAACTAGTTTTCAGGCTACTGTAAGACAGTTTGGCCAAGTGTAGAGGACTCTGACACCCAGCGTTCTTGATAGTTTGAACTTCTTCTGCGTCTGCAGCTTTCTGTACATTTTTCAGATAAGATACTCGGTTTGAAAATTTTTCAAGTCATCATCTGTAAGTTGTAGGGAGAAAATCTTTTTAACCTGTTGCATAGTTGGCTGAGGGCAATGTCTCTGTGCTTCTCTGAGGTAAGCATTGGTCGGTAGCATAGGAAGGATGTCACCCGGGATGGACCAGTAGTTTGATCCTGCATGGCAAATCATGCATTCCTGTGTAGTTCATGATATATATGAACTTAAAATATGTCGTGCCAGATCAGATTACACATATAATTTTCAAGTTGAACAAAAGGTTTTGGTTTTTTTTTTTTCCCCCCGTCATTTTTTAAAGAAACAGAATTTATCTGAATTAAAAACATGATTGGTGATGACGAGTGGGTGGTTCTGTTTACCCTGCCACATTATATAGTACCACTTTTACTCCTTGTTTGGATAGCAGTCACAAGACCCAGATATCAAGCTGTGAAAGTATTTTTCTTGCAGCAGCCTTTCTTTTTTTGGCAGGCAGTGGCTTTGGAGATGCCTTGCATTTTGTCATGTGATTGGACTGCTGATGAGGTTTCTGTGCTGCCTTATTTTCCTGGATTCCATCTGAATTAACTCTTCTCTGGGTTGTGATCGTTAGCACACTTCTGAATGAGTGGGGCTTTGCATCATAGCATAATGAGCTCCTAATACTTAGTCTCTGTAAGGAAACAGCCCGTAAAGAAGGAATTCGCTGCATTTGTTCCATGTGACAGAAATCTGTTTTCTGTACCTCCAGCTGTCCACATCGAAAACACATTCCTTCTTCACAGTAATACTCTTTCCTGAAACAAGGGAAAATAAGGGGAAATGACTAGTATATAATCGTTCCATCTAAAAACATTCAGCTTAGTCTTGTAAACACATAAACTAGTTCTTTGTAAGCAAATGTCTTAATTTTCTTTAAACTGAATATTTAGATGTCAAAGATAGAGAAGCTGGATATGTCAAACACATATGGTTTCTATTGCATCAGAGGCTTTCTTAATTTTGGTATTCTAATTGAAAAGACATTTTTGAAAGCATGCTAACTTTACAGAAACTAATCTATCTGTCTCTGGCGGGTCTAGGTTTTATTCTTCCATCTATCACCACAGTGGAAACATTTTCCACTTTAAATGTGCGGCAGTAACAATATCCTTCATGGACTTTGAATTGCCCTCAATACTTTCAGTGCTTGATGTGGAAGCGTGGTTTGGGGTAGTTGATGTTGGGGGAACTGACAGAGGCTTAAAGAGGAGAGAATTAGGAAGAGGCATCAGGGAACAATGGGAATAGGGACTGTAATTTATTCATAAGTTTTTGCTTTATTCCTGGATAATTTATAACACAACATGCCTTAGGCTAAGTAATATCTTTACTGGACAAAATTTCTAACCACATCAGAGAAATACTGCTTTAAAATATAAGCTATATTATAAATGTCATGGAACAACTACGTGCCTCAGATAAAGCAAAATTTCATTTTGGCATCCAGTATACATTTTTCCTCCTACAAATAATAGGCAAAAAACCTATTAAGTTTACCTCTGAAATAGGTACATTTGAAATAGAAAACAACATTTATATCTCAGATATGGCTGTTAGGTTTTCTGCTAGTGTGGGCTTTAACTGCAGGTGCATGGTCTGCAGAGAGCTGAGCAGTCTACGTGTGCTTGCAGGTTGTGGTGGGTTGGGATGTCTTGTGGAGCTGAGTTAGAGCCTGCTCTCCAGCAGCACCATGAGCCCTTTGCGGCGCTGGTGCTGGGCTCTGACCTGCTGCAGTGAATGCACCAAATGTGCCACTAGCTTTGCTCTGAATTCTGTACAAATCCACCTTTCCCAAGCATACAGAATATTTGAAATAAATTACCTTTTTTTAATCCACTGACATGTAGGATATAAAGTCCACAAAGGTCACAGAGGTAAATTTATTTGTTAAATGGAAATACTTGGGCCCAAAAAACATTATGAATCATTTTGGTGTTTTAAGTTCAGGATGCAGAGTAAATTATTCCAAAAATAACGGTAGCCAAATGTCATTCCCTCCAAACGTTTGTGTAATATCTATTTATCTGTGGGCAGATGACTGCTATGTATAATCAGAGGCAGACTTTTGTCAAATTGAGACTATGTAAACACAGCTGAACACAAGCAGTTGGACTACAACTTTTTTGAGTTTTGCCAGCGCTGTATGACCTTGAAACGAGTGTTTCTTCAGAACAATCTGCTTTCAATATGGAAGAATTTTTAGTGTTTCAAATTAACAAGTGTTGATTGGAAATTTGTTCTCTTGAATTTTTAGGTTGGTTTTCTTTGGGGTTTTTTTTGTCCAAATAAATGAAAAGTGTGTATTTGCCCAAAGGAGGGCATCCTTTCTGCTGCTTAGGAATTAGGAATGTTTTGTAAATTAATGTTTCTTGCATGTATTTATGAGAACAAGAACAACAGGGGAAAAGCTGTAAGCTCATCTGAAGTTTCATTATATAATCAGAGAACATTTTCTACTCTTTCCTTGAAATATAAATGCCTTTTTTTTTTTTTTTAATGTACAAGTAAGCGTAGCAGTTAGGGAATTTTTATACCACTACATATCTAGATACTGTTTTCATCATCCTTGAAAAATTAGTGCTTCTATTTATAAGTTGTATCCATTTCTCTAAAACTCAGCCTCCTACTGAACATTTTCTACCAATCCTGTTTTTCTCTGAGACACAAAAAGAAATGAGTCTGGTTTCATTGACAATCAGGAGTACAATTTCAACCTTAGCTTTAGTATGTGAATTTTCTGCTTTTACATTACCAATCGTCTGAACAGAAAACACTTTGCTGTCTTGATGTTAAAGGCCACAGCATTTGGAGTCTTGAGAAGGCATTGGGCAGAAGTCAAATAGGAGTCTTGCTCAAAACTTTGACTTTCAGTAATTACAGCAACTGAGTTTCATCCAGTGCCAATATCTCTGTTTCAAGGCGCTTCTTTTGAAGGGATATTTTTTTCATTTTAAGTGCTGTATACAAACTAGCTTACTCACCAAATTCAGGGGTCAGACACGTGCAGCAGTGTGGCCAAGGGAAACTTTCCCAATGTCCTTGTGCTTTGTATTCGCAAAACATACTTCCCAGTCTGCCTGATTTTGTTTGGTTTTTTTTGGGAGGGGAGGGGGCAGCAATTACTGTTTTCAGTTTTCTAACAAATTCTCATGGCAACAACAGTTTAATGCCAGCATGCAAGCATACACAGCACCTTGTATTTGTTGGGTTGCTGAAGCATGGCTTTGACTTTGCAATTTAAGTTACCAGCCCAGCTGGTAGTCTTGGATGTTTTTTGAAAGACCCACAGCAGAAGTCTCTTCTTCCTTCAGTTTTCTCTTCCCCTACTCTAACAGCAAAAGATAAATAAGGATGCAGTGGAAATGGTGAGGAGGTGGAAGAGGAAGAACATGATAGAAAAGAAGACAACATGGTTGAGAATTTTAATTGAGAATTGCAAACAGTGGATGTGCCTATACATTCCTATATGTTTCTGCATTTTGTTCTCTGTACGAAATGCAGGTTTCAGAAAAAAGCAGGAGAAACTGCTCCCAGGCCTGGCTGAGCAATGTGTCTTCTTAACATTAACCAAAATCATTTGTGAATGGCCTTGATGCCAGGGTTTTTAGACACTTTGTTGTTTCCTCTGGGCAACTCCTCCTTGGGGTCTACGACTACAGACAGTCAGAGTGTTGACATCCTGGCTCCTATTCTGAGTTTCCTGCTTCACCACAAAGACTAATGAGGCTTGTAAAAATACAAACAGAATGGGCCAGGTGTCGTTTAAGCCCACAGAGTGGGCCTCTGGGTGTTTGGAGGGTGCAAGGCAAGTACTAATTGCAAAGCTTAGGACCATTATGTAGAACATGCCTTGAGTTATGTATAACGGCTTGCAGCAGCTGTGTTTGAGGTGCAAGAGGAAGGGGAGATCCTCACTATGGATGGGTGCTCTTGGTGGTCAGCAGCCTTCAGGGTACATCGAAGATGTACATCATTGAGGTACATTGAGGAATGTACCTCAGGATGCTCCTACCTGAGATGGTAGTTGCCTTGGAAGTGCTATCGGGAGAGTATTTTAAAGATGTGCTTAACCTTGAGTTGTGGTTGGGTTGAGTTGTGGTTGATGGTGTGTGTCAGCACTAGCCAAGTCCTGCCTGCAGACTCGTTGAGCCACTCTCTCAGCGGTGCTCTGAGGAGCTGGTTTTGCTGACACCTTGCTAGTTTGTTCATCTGAAATAAAATAGTTGGTGGCAGCCAGCTAGGTAGGTTGTGAGTGCTTTCTGTGTCCTGGTGAATTTGTACCCTCAAATATAACATTAGCTGGTGGTGCACAGTCTGTTTGCCTACTGTTGAAGAAGCAGGTGTCCACGCATGGGATTTGCCTCATTTGCAGGTCTCCATAACCTTTGCAAACTATAATGTACAGGCTATTGCTTTGCAGGAAAACTTTGGCTCACAGACAAAAGTAAAAAGTAAAATGTTGCAAAATGAAAGAAAAAGCTTTTATCATTTTAAAAGTGAAAACAGAAGTACCACTAGTAATAGCAGCAAGTTAATCAGAGAACCTGCAACATTTTGGTTCACAGAGTTTAAAGCCTTTGTGTTGTAGCTGCTTTGCTTGTGTGGCTGCTCAGAGTCCTCCTCTCATCCTCCATCCAAAAGCTCAAAGACTGGAGTTGGACTGTGTTGGATCAAAGGATCTCAGGTTTTTTTTCACCATAGTTGTTCCTATAAAACATGAATTTGATTTATGTCTGGAACCATGTCTTCCTGTCTCATTGCTTTTCCCTACCGCAGTGGAA
>NW_009933295.1:30594-53457 GCF_000696875.1 Nestor notabilis
TAATTCTTAAAAGGGAGGTGAGGATGCAAGGCTATCTCTACAAACACACGATTGTTGCAGATGCTGCTTACCCTTCAGAGTTCACCTAAGCAGGTCAGGGAAGACACATAAACAAATCACAGAAGTGTGAATTACTCTGAGATTGATTTGGTTGCTCCATGAGCAAAAGGTCCACAGTGATTTCCAACTGCATCTGTGTGAAGAATTTCATTCTATGAATGCAGATATTTTCCATATTTTTATGCATATAAATGTAGCCTAGTTTCTCCTGATTGCAAAAAGTGCTAGGTGAACGGTTATTTTGATTTATAGTAACAGGAGAGAAGACTGGTTATTTATACATGCTGATAAAGTTTCTGAGTTTTTTTTGATCTACCGATCTTTCAAATTGTTCGAAATTCATATTTTTTTAAGTATGTCAGTTGATTTAACCATAAATACTGTACAACTTTACCATAAATATGTATGTGTGTTTTAAGTTTGATATAGCAAACTGTTGAAGGAGAGAAGTCCCTAATAGAAACCTCCTGACTTCCAGGAAAACATGTATGAGCTAATGTAAACCAAATATGTAGTAAATGTGACATTATTGCCTCCTGCACCTGATTACATACTTTTGAAGAACCCTGTCTCTGCACCAACCTGACATTTTCAAACAGTATTTAAAACTGTATGGATAAAAAATGTTGCAAGGGGGCTGCTTTAGATAACATTGTCTTTGATCTTGGGGGCTGACAGCTAGAAATTCAGTTAGGTTTCAGAGGAGGCTGTTGGCTTTACCTGCTCTTTACCTGTCCATGATTGCGACTTGGGCCACACTGGTCAAGGTAATCAATGCTTTTTTGGGAGAAATGTGTTTAATAGTTCTAGATGATACATTTTTCTGCTTGTGCTTCAATAGTTTTTCATTTGTTAGTGCAAAGGCATGTATTACTTTTTATCACTCATTCTTTAGAAGAGACGTGTTATTACCGTCACAGTTATTATTACTACTATTTTGGTGTAGTTGCTATTTAGGTATAGTTTCCAGTGGCCAGTGCAGCTTTTTCAGGTGAGAGCTGTTTGCAATGATCTCAGAGAATCGGCATCTTCACTCAGAGAAACAGCCTGGGCATGTTGCCCGTGGTTCGGATACTCTCTATTTAAAAGCAAATCTGTTTGGCTTGAAATATTGTGGCTTAGAGTCCTCTACAGCTCAGCAATTGCATCTTCGCAGACTGCTCTTCCTGGGATGAATGGCAAGAGGTTTGAATATGCCTCATTGTTATGCAGCGTATCCTACAGTTAAAGGAGCCAAACGGCACAGTAATAATCTCTGCCGCATCATGGAGTGAGTTTTACAGAGGCCCCAAAATTCATGCAGCTGTGCTATACCAAGAACTGTAAGCAGTATATCAAGGTCAGGATGATCTACTAAGCCCTGTCTCTCCGCAGCAATCTTTGCTACAATATAGGTCTGTTAATGTGGCATAGCATTGCTGTCACGGCTCAGGCAGTGTGCTATGCCACGTGGATACACGATGCCCTGCTACGTGGTGCAGATTTACTCAAGAGTGCCTCAACGTCTGAGGCCCTGAGTGCTGAGAAGTCTGAATTTGGTCTCATGTTATTATCAGTTGACGATGCTTCCCTGCTGGTTTCTTGAAAATCACTGTCTCCAAAAGCAGCAGTGTGTGTTGAATAACAAACCCCTTCACATTCAGACTCTTCAGGTTTGGGAATGGAGCCAACATTCTTAAAGAATGATTTAGTAGCCAATAAACATCTGCAAAGTCTGTAAGACTGTCAGAAGCAGTAACATTGAAAGTAAAGATCGTATCAGTAGCAATTCCCCTGTCCTGACAAGGTATTCAGTACAAATATTTTTTCAGTTATCCTTACTCTCATTCCCATTATCACAGTTAGTTTCACATGTTTTGCCAAAAGTGCAATTCCATCTTCTTCCACAAAGCTGTTCACATCCAAGGCCGTTGCAGTGTTAAATACCGGCCTACTACTGTTTTGGGACCTCCCGCACATGCTCCTTTGGAGTGCAGGAGCATCATCTGTCTTACGCAGAATCTGCTGCGAAGGGCTCTTTCAACTTTCAATTAGTGAGCATCTGCAGTGTTAAGGTTTTGCTGCTCCTTAAGGATTCAAGCTCAGTCTAGCTGATTTATTACACTACACCAATCTCCACAATAGCCAGGGTAGTCTTTGAGCTCTTCTAAGCACAATTCTCCTGCAGAGCCATTGAAACTGTACTGCGCTAGGACTCAAACCTGTTTAACTACAAGATGATGTTTGGAGAAGGAGCTATTTCTGCTTTTTCCAAACCTCTTGGCAAATAGATACATCTTCCTGAATAATTCTGGGCATGCAATTCTTCTGCTCCAGGAGCCTTCCTGCTTTTCACTGGTTTGCTGTGCTGCCTCTCACTCACTCAGTGAATAGGAAAACTGAAAACACAGCCCTTCTTGAGATACCTCCCAGGAATCTCTGAGGGCTTGTTCAGAAGATGGCTGGGGATGTTTAAGTTTGGGAAGAAATCCTGTAATGGAAATAACAACAACAGTACAAGTTGTGAGCAGGAGCATGAAGACTGCAATAGCTTCACAAGGGAAAGCAAAGGGAGCAGAACTAAAAACTTGACTCAAAAAAGTGCAATCAAACACTAAAATATTTATTATGCAATTGGAAGTGAGAATAATGCACAGGCAGCTAATCCTCTTGTGGCTTATTCTTTCTGCTGGTTATTCTGCGTATGGTCAGGAAGGTGTGTGACTGCAGCTTTCTGTGTAGGTTCCTGTAATTCCAGGATGCTGAATAAAGGAGTTCCCATCACGTTTCTAGCTAGATTAGGAATGAGGTTCTTTTCTGACATGTGAGCTTTCACAATTTCAAAGAAGCCTCAAAACCCAGCTCACATCCTTGCTGGGTGCTTATTGTTGCTTCTGTACTAGCGAAGCACTAAGGTGAATGCAGCTGAGCATCTCTGAGGACAGGATGATTAATTTCATGATGTGCTGTTCAGTGTGATTTGATACATTGCATCTAGTCCTTTGCAAATTTTAATGAAGTTGTTTTCATGCCTTTCAACCCAGACTATTCTATGATTCTGTAAGATGTCTGTAGGGTTTCACAAATGGGGAACTGAGGCACCAAACAGTTACAATTTGAAGTCACTTTAGATACCTAAGGCTTTAGATACCTAAGGTCGTGATTTTGTGGCTTTTTATACATTCAAAGAACAGTTCTTGTTGACTTCATTTGTGGATGCTCAGCCCTGCTGAAGATGAGAGCCCAGGCTCTCAATTCAGACTCCAGAGACTGGGGAGTGTACCATGGCATCTCATAAAAACCTGTAGCACAAGCAGAGACTGTCAATCACTAACACGATTTAGTTGGCATTGTTAAATCCACCTGACTATCTTTTATCTTCTTGTATTTCCCTACTGCAACAGCCTTGGAGCTGCTGTGCCATGGCACTGAGATTGTGCCGGGAAGGGTCTTACCTACTGCTCCAGGTTCAGCCCCGGAGCAGATCTGTCCTGTGCCTTGAGTGTGACAGTGACCACGGAAAACACCAGATGTGACTGTGTTACTGTATCTCATGATACACTTAACGGGAAGGCAGATTGCCTAGGTATTCCCCTTTTTATGCATACATAAGATAGAAGCATATACAGATATATATATGAATATATGTCTCCTTATAGATAGAATTTTTTAAATTTCACATGTAACCCCTTGATTTGTGGGATCTGTTGTGCAACAGTTGTCTGGGTTTAGCATGAGGCTCTTTTGCAGCTTACAGCCATTTTTATGGTTGGTTGACTGTTGGAGCCTTGAGTGTGCTTATGCACTTCCTTGCAAGCTGCTTGAATTTTTTATGCATGTGATTGCACAGAACGCAGTAAGCTTGGGACATAGCTTAGGTACCTGGGGTTTAGTATTTGGACATAAGTATTGTGCACATCCCAGTATCCCATGCAGCAGATGGAAGTAGCTATGTTTAAAAAGATCATACAGTTCAGTCTTTTCTTTATCTTACAGACAGGGGAAAGAAACAGTGACTTTTCTGTCTCTGACAGACTTAACCCATTCTTTAATCCAGGCTGCTGGCTAAATGCACCCTGGAAATCAGTTCTGGCATTCACTTAGAAGTTCCTCCACTTGCCTGAAAATACAGCACCTTGTAATTTAAAGTGCCTTTGTGCAGCATGTGCCATGTCTGAGCATGCTTGGCTTTCAGGGGCTTGAGAGGAGCTGGCTCCTGCAAGTGGGGCCGCAGGAATGGGGGGCACGTTTCTCCGAATTCTGCAGGAGGCTTCTGAAAATACCCTGTGTGCATGCATTCATATCATAACGTTACACCGCATGTGTAGGGTCTGCTCCCAAACCCACAGCCAACTAGCATAACAAAATCAGATTTTACTGCTGTAGTGTCAGCCTAGGGTTGAAATATGGCTTTGAAACCCTCCCTTTCACCCTGCTTTTTTAATGAAAAACAATCGGGCTGGAGTGTAATAGTGCTTACCCTGGCTGCATTTGACTTTAGCTTTTTACTTTAAAAGCCTTATTTTAGGCTTTAAGAGCTCCCAATTAAACTTTTTAGATCCAGAGTGAAAGCCTGAACATGCTTGTGTGTACAACAGTGAGATTCCTGGGTGGGAAAAGGATATTTTTATATTAAAAATAAATTAACACAATGGTATGTTTTCTCCCTTCATATCCCTTACTCTTTCCTAATGAATCTTCATTTGCCATTTTCTCATTTCTTTTCTTTTTTTTTAACATCCCTCATACTCTTTCCTTTCTTTCTCTTTTTTATCTTCCTCTTCTCCTTTCTCCTCTACTCTTTATTTTTCCCTTCCCTTTCCATGCTCCCTAACTCGCTTTTCACTGTTAACCCATAATGGTTTGCAATAGGGAGGGCAACTACTTCATTCTTCCAATCAGCACAGCACATGCTGTAAATCCCTTTCTAAATAGCACCCAAAAAAATGAAGCCTAGGTCAGATATTTGTTTATCCATTATGAAATGCATGTGGGAGACTATCACCAAGGAATCTGACAACATTACACTATTAATTACATGCCAAGTCAATGAGGAAAGATTTGATTTCAGTCAGCTTTGCAGCAAACTTGAAAAGAAAATAATACCATATAACCGTCGGTTCATTAACAGCTCGCCTCCAACACTACACAGCCCCTGCTCCCATTATAAGCTCTACTAATGGTCTGGCTAAGAAAACAAGTCTCACACAGTGCCTTGCACCTCACCGAGGAGAACACAGTGTCACTGGTCATGGGAAATTTAGAGCTAGCCATGACAGCCTGAACAATGAAGTGATTTACACCAGGTTTGTATCTAGTTTGCTAACTCATAAATTCTTACATGCAGGTGCATAGCTCAAGACTGTAAGACCATTTGCACCATGCCTACTATTATGTGGGGCTTTCAGTTCACTTATTAATGCAAATATTAATATAGACTTGCAAACTCAATTCTCTTTTACGGTTTATAAAATACACCTATCGCAGTCTCTCTGGGCATGTACCCTCATTTTATAAAAATCACATGTATTAAAATGTAACTAGATGCCTGCTCCCACTTCAGCAGGCTCCAGGCTGCATAGGCAAAATAAGTCTTCAGGTTCCCAGGTATTCCAGAAAAAAACCTTGATTAGTATCAGCCCTTCACAGTTAAAGCTTATATCTGGTGTTTTGGTGCAAGAGAATATCAAAGAAATATTCTCTGCAAAGGCTTGCTCTGAGATGTGATGGCAGAGGGACATTTCCAACACTGGCAAGACCCAATGTATGGGTCTTAAGAGGTCAGACCAAGGCTAAAGCTGTTCCTGGGAGAAAAAAAAAAAAACACAGCACTGTGAGAACAGGGAAAAATACTCACTATAGCTGTCACTGTGAACGTAAATTGTCATTATGCAGCTTGTTCATCTGAAAGGATGTAACAGCTGATGACAGGTCAGTTGTTACACTTGGTGTCACTGTGAAGCCAAAGGAGTGAGGTAACAGGGTTGTGGGAGTGACTTCATTAGAAGCTGCTCCATAACTTCCTCCTAGAAGAAAGAGTGCAGTGGTAAATGAAAACTTTGCTGAAAAGGAGTTTACTCTAGAGCCTGCGCCCAGAGCTCATTCCTGCGAGTTTCTGACAGCTCTTCTCCTCCCACCCGACAAAAGGACATGGTAATAAATCTTTGTCAGTAGAAATCCGGTACCCTGCTGAGATCGGACCAGCTGCGATGGGTATCATGCGCAGTCCCGGGTCACACTGCCTCGCTGTGTCTGCAGCTGCAGGTCATCTGAAACTCCAGCGGGGACTTCCGTCCCTCCACCAAAGGGCTCTGCTGCATGAACACTGTCAGCCCCAGCTGGGTGTTTTCACACAGACGTGCCCAGACCAGAACCTGCTCTAGGCAGGAGTGACTTCACAAGGGTCAACACTGAGCAGATTGCATGTGGAAGTGGCCTGGGGTCTGCAGGAGGTCAGCCACCAGGGCGAGTTTGGGGAACATTTCTGCATGAGACACTGTGGTTTGCAGTCTCTTCCAGCGTGAGCTTTCCTGTCTTGCGCTTCTCCATAATTCATTCTTAGCACGTTCTATGTTCCTGAGGAAACCTAGGAGGATGGTGCAAAAGACAAAGAGTTTTAAAAGTTTCTGTGCTGGATCAGGTGAGTCCTGCTTGTGTGTAGAAAGCCTTTTGGTAGTGGGCTCACTGGCTGAGAGTATCCACATTCAGAAACTCATTTGTCTGTTCACATTAGGCTCAAAATAGGAGCCCTGCAAGTGTAAGCATTTGAAGGCCAACTCCTGCTCCCTCCAATTCAAGCTAGAGGAGCTTTTGGGTTTTTTCAAAAGATGCTACAGTCTTCACACCAAGATTAAATGGCATTTCTTATAAGAGCACAGCATCTGGCCTGGTGCTTTGGTCTACAGTTTCCTCTCCCTTGCACTGCTGAGCAGACTGGGCTAAGCCGCCTTCCCTCCCCACATGTGGGTGAACTCAGTGATGTAGTTTGATTCATGGTTTTACTTTGGATCCTTAGGGAGGAAAGATGCTGTGTGAATGCAGAAGAGTACAGGAATATTAGCTCCGATTAACCCAGTTTTGTTCTTGGAGAATCAGAGACCTGAAAGTTGAATGTGCCCTAAAATTGCAGTTTGGAAAATACCAGAGTCAAGGTGTGTGTGTGTGACCTACAGAAATACCTCATCTCACCGCTAATTTACTCACAGATGTAAACTTCATTTGTCATTCAGCTGCCCCAAATTATTTCCTGTTCCTCCCTCTTTTTCCTCTTCTTGCTTGTTTTGAAAATGCTGGTCAACACATGTTAAGCCAGAGTGTCCAAAACCAACAAAAGAAAGTTCAGGAGAGGCAGCAAGAGAAACAGCCGAATAACATTGCCAATTTTAAAATGAAGATAAGTTATACAGGACCTTTTATTGAACCAACTAATATTTTATAGTGTTCACCATTTAGGGCCAACAGTTCTTTTTCCCCCTTCATTTTAAGCTAGAACAGAAGGTGTGTAATTCATCAGGAATCTGTACATGTTTAAGTAGCTTTAAGAAATATTGTGGTCATGTGGGGCTGACCTACTGTGTCTTGACTTCCATGTCCATTTTTTCCCTCTACATAATGTTCTGTATCCTTCCCTCTCTGTCACATTCCCTCATTCACACGTTCTTTCCCCTGTTGGTTTCAAGCCATCTTTGCTTTGTCAGTGTTACCTGATAACACAAAGCAGAGTTTTAAGCCAGTTTCAGCTTGAGCTGTCTATAACACTGAGCGGGGGGAGCAACGTGGATGTTTCTTGGTCCTACGTAAGTGGTTGGTCTTTCCTTAGCTGTTCCCAGCAGGGCCTTTAGGTGAAGTCAGATCATCACCACACACATGTGATATTCTTAGTTCAGAATTCTTAGATCCAAAGAATAAAATGTAACCATAGTTAACATTATTTATCACACCCCTGAAGTCATCCAAGTATATAAAAGTTACTAGTCTGGACTCAGCAAACACTAAGGATCTGAATTGTTCTGGAATACTTGAATGAGCCACAAACACCACGTAACTAGGGAGCCTTTGTATGTTGTAAACTGGAGAAAGCATAAGTGCTACAGCATTTATGCTGTGGCTTTCTTACTTAATACTGGATGTAGTGTGTAAAAGGGCACTGTGTATGTACTTAGGTATGTATCTTTTTGTGAATTATTTGTGTAGTATTTTGACAACAGTCAGGTATAATGGCAATGTACTGGATATATGTGATGCAATTGTCCAGCTTAAGGATTGTTTGATAGAACTCTGGGGTTTATTTTCTTTGTGTGGGCCTTTCTGATAGCAGCAGAACAAAAGAAGACATTTTAAATATAAGAGAAATCCTGGAAAATTCTGCTCTGAGATGCTTTTGAAATGGTCAGAGTATTGCTTAGGCATGTTGTCTTTGGACTTCTGAGGCTCATTTCCATCTCTGCTAAAATGGGACTGCAGGCTACCTTGCAAGAGAGCTGTCAGGATCAGCCACTGAACTGACTATTTATGAAGGAATTTTGTGGTGGAAAAAAAAAAAGAAAAATTGCCACATATATTATTAATAATTGTGTGAGTCCTGACAAATCCCATACTGTATCACAAAGCTGATATTGTCCAGTGACTACACTCTTGGCACTGCATGCTACAGTAAACTGTATACTGAAAACTCATGCTGATGGAAAGGTATACAGGATTCCATTGGTAAGTGATTTATAGTGACTTCCTATTATAAACAAGAGGGAACAAATATCCTGCCGTGCTGGTTTCTTTGGACTGATGGTGGGAGCAGAAGGAGACATTCCTGGCCAGGCAAAAGCTGATTTTCTGGATGCTTGCAACTGGCAGCAGAATGAAGCACCGGAAAGTGATATATAAATTACAATCCCTAATTATAAGTGATTAAGTTTCCATTTTCATGGTGCTTAAAACTTCACAGTTGTAGGGCAAAAGATCACTGGTTTACATGATTTCAAAACTTGTAATTAAAAGATGCTTCTGATGTTTAATATTAAACAGACTTCCTCTATGAAGTGTATGCTGAAAGCCTACCAACATCCTTTCACAAGAAGCACATCGCTTTCTGAGACAGAGCAAACCACCTTCAGCAGCAGCTTCTTTCTGGGTTTCAAGTAATAAGTATGCTATTGAGCACAACTGTAGTTTGTTTCAGATAGTTCTGTGTGTTGGCCAGCGGTATGCTATTAACAAACTTCATTGTACATCCTATCAAATAATATGTTGTGCAATGGTCAAGAAATGGCACACTTTCCATGTTGAGAATGCTGGTTTTCAGTTAAATTCATGAAACAGTCTTGCCAAAATGTTGCTTTTACAGTTGAAAAATACTTTGCAATTGTTGTGCAGATATATCAAATGCTTTAATTAGTAGTTGGGTTTAGAGCAGGTAGATCACAAAAGATGAAAAAGCAAATTGTCAGGCAAGATTCACCTTTTTTTTTTTTTAATTTGATAAAATCTTGTCATCTGTGTTGCCTCTCTGGTCAGTGAAGAGCCAGACATGGCCAGACTGCATTTCTTCCAGGCTGAGCTAAGCAGTTAAGGCTGTAGTTACACCACCAATTTAATGTCCAAAGGAGAGATACGGTCCTCCCCTCAACCAGCTAACAGCTTATCCACATGGTTGACAATGCGGCCCAAAGGGAAACAGTGGAACGGTGTGCCTCTTCTAAGAGGGCTTTGTGGGCTGGTTTTGCAGCAGCATTCAGGAACATTGGGTTGTGGTGTTAGGTGGGTTGATAACATTTCTTGGAGGACATCTCCATTGTTTGTGAATGGAGTCTGGACAGCTAGCCCGGATAAAGGTACATGACTTAGATGGCAGATTCATGGCAAGTGAGGTGAACCCTGCTTTTCCTTTGGAGTTGGATCAGTTTGGTTTGACCGGCAAGATGTCAAGGAGAGCATGAGGGATGGTGTTTGTCTTTCAATGTGTTCATCCCCATACAAAAATAATGATGGTAATACTTATTTCCTTCTCTAAGGGCTGTTCAGACACATGTGGGCTGCTTGGATGCTATGGTAGTGCAAACTGGGATATGCTGTCAGAGGTTTGGTATAGCAGAAAAGGATTTTTGGCAAGAAAAAGGGAGCCTGTGCTTTGAAATGATGGATTTTCATACTTCATTGTACTAACTTGCTTTTACAGCAGTTATTAGCAAGAGCTTTGCAAATTATCAATGATGGTTTTACTGTAACCCAGTTTCGAGTTTCTTTGACATAAATTATTTGTCTGAAAAACATAAAATCTGAATGGAGTAGAAAAAAAGAAGACTTGTAATTCAGGAAAAATCTTCAGCAAAGTTAAAGAATAGGTAGCTCCCTGCTCTTGGATTTTATTTTTTAGATTTGCTACTGCTTTTATATACCATGGGCAAGGCACTTTCTTTTAGAGCTGGCTAAACACCAGTAAAAAATATTTGCAAATACTCCTTCAAATAAACGCTGGAATTGGAATGTGTGTCACCATTCACACCTACTTTCCTCAGAAGTTTGTACAAGCAATTTTTTTGTTCATAGGAAATATTTTCCAACAGCAAAAGAAACTGACAGATGCTTGAGAGAGGTGTATTTATATCCAGGTTTGCTCTGGCAACGACATTCATTATTACTTGCCATTTCCATTTCTATACCTACTGACCTATTCAGTCTCAAAGCTCCTCTTTAAAATTGTCTCTATAAAAAAAAAATAAAAAAAAAAAAAAAAAAGAGGCAGGGCTGTAAAGTTATTTGTAGCCAAGTACAGCATGAAGAAGGAGACTTTTGGTATCATTCAGTACCTCTCTCTGGTTCAAATGTTTCTTTTTTCCTCGGTTCCCTCTCCTATGCATAGGTTGAACTTCTCCCTCTTGAGTCCCCTTCAAGCATTGATCTAGGAGAAGCTTAAGAGATACTGGTTTAAGATGTGCTCTTTTGGAACAAAATGTAAACCTTGGTCACTTGGAGACGTTTATTTATAACGCTGTTCTGCGAAAGGATGGAGGCCTGCTAGATCAGATAGCTTGGCAAACACCTAACCTAAGAAATTACAGCTGGTCTCCCTGCATTTCTTTGGTGAGACTGGTCTTCAGTGGTCACCTCCAGGTGCTGGGCTGTACGGCTGGGTTGAGCTGTTCAGCATGAGTTGGCTGCATGAGAAAATGGGCTGCTGGTCGGTGGTGGGCAAAGTCGCTCATAAGTGGAGTGCTACCAAGGGTTGCAGTGTGCTCTGAGACCTCTTCCATGGGAAGCTCTGTTTCAAGATAATATCGACTTTTAATTTATCACCTGCTGGAAATCCAGCAATGAGGTGCTGCTCATAAAGAGGTGCATTACTTTATGAGATTTATATTGCATTTAGGGGCTTTTGGTGTCCTGTAGGCACTAGTGCTCATGCCACTTCTATTTCTTTTGTTTAACTTGTTCTCCATAGGTATGCAGTTAGGCAATAGCTTCTTGCTTCTCTATAATGAGTTTCTGTGTCAGGATAGCAAGCCCACTGAATAAAGCTTATACATTTCTGCCTGGTAAATATTTCTGGCTTCTCTGCAATGTGAGGACTTCATGAATGGACAAATGTGACTCTTGATGGGAAAGCGTAACTTATGCCTGTGATGCAATTTCATCTTCGAAGGCTGTTAACCAGGTGTGCTTGTTAACTGTGTTCTTCTCAGCCTGCTTCTGTGGCTGAGTCGCAGCCTGGGCAAGGGGCGCATTAAAAACCACACGCATCATGTGTACACGGGTGAAAGTCCTATATTTAGTGCTTACAAGAAGGCATTCACTGAGGGCAACGAAGCAGAATTTTATTTTTAGTTCTGCAGTTCCTCATGTCCTTGTGATATATGGTTTGAAAAACTAGCTCTGTCACCTTGCAAAACGTAGGTGAACCTCCAAGACCAAATTTATTCTCGCTATTGCTGAGATAACCTTTTCCTGCACATAGGCTGGTATGGGATGTGCTGGGCAGGGCTCAGCACCAGTTCTGCCAGCACAGTTCTTCTGAGGCTCAGTGAGGTTCTGCCTCACCAAAGCCTATTTCTGTAAGGTGATGTCTCAGAACCTCCCCGCAGCATTTCTTTTCACATGTGCCCTGCTCCAAGCTCAGTGTAGATTTCTCCAGGCAGTTGCATGAAGCTGGACCTTCACACGTGTTGAAACAAAGGTTTTATTTGGAAATCTGGTATCAATTTTGGCATTAATCTTGGGTTATTTGCTTGTTTTAAAACTGTTAAAAGAAAATAGACATCTTCTTTTTTTATGTTTTCAGAAACCCTGGAGAATGGACCAAATAAGTGTGAAAGGTGAGTAAGGGACTTGACAGTTTTGCAGAATTATTGTTGTTATTACACTTTTCCTGACATCAAGTAGCTATGTAAGCTGTATGTGTAAATATTTGTTACTGCTTGAATCTAGCGCAGCTAACAGAAAAGGAACCAGCAAAGATGAAACATACTGGAAGGAGATCAACGCAGCTATGGCCCTAACAAACCTTGCCCAGGGGAAGGATAAACTGCAGGGAACTACCAGCTGCATCATTCAGAAATCATCACATATATCAGAAGTAAAGACTGTTAAAGTGCCATTAGTTCAGCAGTTTTAAGAGAGGGGTCCTGTTTTCTTTTTCCTGTCAAATGGACATTTTCCTCACAGGGTCGGTTTTCAGCAAAATCAGATTCATGGATATGAGGCAAATGTGGAAAATAGGTCCCCTTTTACAGTATGGTCAGTTGAAAAAAATAATGTTCCTTCTGACTCAGACGTTTTCATTGTATTAAATGAAATGTTCAATTGCTTCTATAAAAGGCATGTAAATTATAAAAAAACTGTTTTTATCAAAACATTAACTTATTTTATGTTAATCAAAGTGCGCATAAGATGTTTGCATTGCTATTACAGTAAGTGCCTTGCTTTCAAAAATAAGCTATAACGTGGGCATAGTACAACAGTATTATGCCTCAAAATGACAATGCCATAATGCTTAAACTTTGTATATTATTCCAAGTGGGCTTAAGCAGCCTAGGGCTAAAATCATTACTGCTGGAGGCCCTGGAGAGTTGTGCTTATTTGACTTCTACAAATTGATGAGTCTTAATGGAATTGTTACATCATTTTCTCTCTTTTTTTTAATCAACAATGTTAGAAAAATTGTACAGTATGTTTTGTCAAAGTGACAATGAAGTTGTTATGCATGTTTCTTACCTGTATATGCAGTATATTAAAATACCAAAATCATTCCTTTGAAAAGTGCAATACTCTAGAACACACAAATTTAGAAGATAATTGTTCAGATTATTTTGAACTTATACATATGCTCCCAGCTGTGTTGCTCATTAAAGATTTCTAGTTGAGAAGGTTCTAACCAGGCTAGCTGCAAAGTCAAGTTGAATTTCTATAGTTTTAAAGCTTTGCTAGTGACTTACTGAAGTTTTGATAGAAGTAAAATTGATTTCTTCTTGTACAAAACTAAATCTATAGTGCCATTTATTACTTGCAGTGGAGCTCAAAAAAGTTTCCATGGTGAAACTTACTACTTTAATGTGGTTTAAACATTTTTATTTTGTACGTACTGCATAAATGAGGACAGTTGATTGACAGTTTGCATTTCAGTGAGAAAAAGCTATAATATAAACTATCAAAGCCCAAACTAGAAACACAAATGGGAAATGAAACATTGAAAAATCTCAGCATTTAAGGTGGGAGGGTTTTAAGTAGATACTAAACCATGTATTAAATGTCATGTCTCTAAACTTGACTGCTATTGAGTATAATAACGAGCATAAAACCAGGTTTATTTTTAAATTTTACTGGGAGGTGTACGAGTTATTCTTAAGTCATATAACAATAGTCTAATGAGGTTTACAGTGCTTGAATAAACAGTGGCAAAGCCAAAACCAATTTATACTGAATCAGTTACAGAAAACTGGAAAAGAGCTGATTGTTGCTAGGATTTGGATTTTTTTCCTGTGGGTACCCTGTCAGGTTTTTTCCTACTTACCCCTTTCCTTGTTTCTCTTTTTGGTGAGCCATCAATGAACAAGACATGACTTTAGTCCTGCTCCCACTGAGTTTAATGGCAGAACTCCCACTTCAGTGGAAGCAGGACTGTGCTAATGATGAAACTAACTTGCAAGTAGAGGCTGTTTCAGTTGCACTAAAATAGTCAAGATACATGGCAAATATCAGCCTTGGTGTGATTCTTAGGAAACTTCTTAATGTAACATAACATGTTGTTGGGTTTATTTAGTGTACAATGAAAATGATTTGATATGAAAATATTTTGTACATATATATTTTTACTTTGTTTTCTAAATTGCTGATTTGCATTGACTTAAAGTGCCAAGCAAGAAATGTATGTCATGACTGTATGAACAGTTGAAGTACATGTTTTACTGACTTGCATCATTATATGTCTAAGATTCCATGACATTAATTTTTGATACTTTACTGGATTTTGACATAATAATGTGAGTTTATAACTAATAGCAGAGAGCTAATACTTCACTTTTGTTCATACTATTATAAGTTATTCTGGTATTAAATATTTTGTGACAATAAATTGATGGTTTTGACAAACTTTCTGTTCGAAGTATTCACAGTGTTTTTGTCTGTATAAATGACAACAAAAACTCATCATGTAAAAAAAGGTATTTTTGAGAACTTCTCTGGAGTAAAACTGGAGAAGACACGCCATCGTATAAACAACTTGTTCATGGTTCTTTTTTTAAATGATCAAAGCACAAAGAATAATCTGTAAAACACATCAAGTGGGGTTTAAATTTAAGAAATACTTGGCATAATTTCTTGTTACCATTTCCTTTAATTTATTTTTTTTCTACTGCTGCTTTAGAGTTTTCTGAAAACACAAATTCTAATGAATTATGTGTGTGTCTTTTTTTAAATAACAAAAATCATGATCAGTGCTGAGCCAACAGCTAACGAAGACAATAATTATTTATGATATTGGAAAAACAAACATTATTACTATTGCTCTTCTTTGTTTCAACATATGTAACCATTTTAGTAAAATAAATAACTGCAAACAACATCTTACTGGTTTGAATTAAATATTCGTTTATCTGTCCCTAGTAATTTGTATTTCTGGTTTCCTGCTATAGTCAGGGTTTCTCTATACTGGGATACAAGGATGGGATATGGTTAGGGTTAGTCCTGATGCACAGCTACATGAAGCGATTTAGCACATCCCTGATGTACAGAGGAAACTGTAGCTAATCACTTTACTGAGTCACTGAGAAGGTACATGAGCTGAGAAAAGACTTTGGTCATGTAAGGGATCCTTTATGAGTACAGGCTATGTTTGTTTATAGTACCATGTATAGATACACTCTGGCTATGAAGCCTTAGTGGGGAAGGGGGTGCAGTCAGCCCACCTAGAAGGTCAGTGCTCATAGTAATGACAGCCCAGTGCAACTGGTTTCTGAACTTTTGTGCCCCAGCAAAGTTCCTCCAGTTACATGGGAGGAGTGATAACTAAAGTTTTGGTGGGCACTTGGCCCTTTCAGGTTTTATGTACTGCTAATCTGTGATACATGTATACCTCTGTAACATCTGCAGCCATCCAACATGCCAGTAGATTTGGATATTCAGTTGATACACAAGTTCCTTATGGAATATACAGCCTAACTTTTGCTGCTGGGAATGCACAGAAACACCCATATCCTAATGATGCTGAGCTTCTCAGCATCTACTTTGGACCCAAGTGTGGCATGAAGAAACCAACTTACTCTGCTCCCACCAACTCTTAACATCATTTGCAAAAGCTGAGCACTGCCAAGCTGTTACAAACCACTGAGAGTAAGGGACCCTCCAATTTTGCCAGGTTACTCAGTAGTTAGAACATACATTGGGATCAGGACTACAGTCTCCTCTTCCAGCATTGTACAATGGCTACAGCCTCTGAGCTATGGTTCTCTTTGTGGCCTCATGCTCTCAACTGGTGGCCTAATATGTAAATATGTACCCCAGGTTAAGCATTTCCACCAGGAGGACTGAAAGCAAGTCTCATGAAAACATAGGTCATTTTGAGGACATTTGCTAACTTGGTGACCTAAGTTTTAACTAGGACTTTGGCAAAGGACGGCAGCTAGACTCGGATGCGCACATGCAAGTGGATGAAATAACCACTGCACTGTGGCTTAGAAGAACATGGAGAAGGAAAGTTGATAGCACCTCTGTACTGTGCAAGGAAGAATGGATTTAGCTTAGGCTAGGGGAAAGGCTTAAACCTGTTTCTCCATTATAGCTTTGCTCAGCTAGTTTTTCATTATGTGCCCTGGCTTTGATGAATTATGTTTTTACTGAACTATCCATCAGTGGAGATCCACAACACCAAATGTGAGATGCTATTGCAGGAAGCAGCCTTGATTATAAAAATTAGTGGGATCTCTGATAAATCACAAGTTTTTTGAACTCTCTGTGCTGTTAATGCTCAGAACGTCCTCCTTTGTACCCCCTGCAACATGCCCAGCGGTGGAGGACTAGGAATTGTTCTGCATTAGTCAAAAGGGGATCTGCACCAGGGAAAGGAGTTTGTGGCTGCCCTAGGGATGCTCTGGAGTACCAGGGAACTGCCTTGGCTCCCTTCTTTGCCACAGTGACTGAATACTGGCTTAAGGAATCACTCGGGGCTAGTCAGGGCTATCAGGTAGTGTGCCAGTGGGGCACACCACACCCTGTCTACCAAGGCAGTGCCAAGCAGTGAGGCTGCAGCCACTGAGCTCAGACCCTCCTTCAGGAATCCTTCCAGAGACTTTCAGGCTCAGTGATGCCTCTGTTTCTTTTGGTCTTGAGGAAGCCCTGGGCCATATTACCCTGCATGGCTTCCAAGGGCTATAGGAGCTGGGTGTATCTGTTGATAAATCCTTGTGTGGGGTGGCAGATGAGAGTAAGCGTGACAAGTCGTCCAGCCTCCCAAAGCTGCACAAAACTCCTATAAATTGAGCTCCACCGGGTCTATACAAGTCTTAGTCATAATATCTGCATTCAAAAGAGCACTGAGGACCTCAGAGCAGCCCTGGCAGAGCTGGGATTCTGGTACTGCCAGGAGAGAAAAGCAGTTACAACAGCAAAGCTTGTCACTGCTCCTTGGGCTGTGTACTGCCTCAGGTGCCCACTTGCTATGTGACAAAGGGAAGGGGACAGGTGTCTTCTATCATGGCTTTCTCACACATACCAGTGCTTTTTTGCTGTGAAATCTCATGTTCTGATATGAAGACTTCAACTAAAGTTGTGCTTCTACTCAGCCCTTAGTGTGACTACACTTTTTTAAATCCTGGCCTGTTACTTGCAGGAAAATAGTCTGGGCTTGGCACAGACTGAGGACATCAGACCCTCCAGTACTCCACAAGCAGCTCTAAATTACAGTGGGCACCAATTCAGTGGTCACAGTGACAGCTTCAAGCATGACAGACCCCTGTTTTATTCCTGTGTTGCTGTGAACAATCTCTTGGAGAATCAGAAAGACCCTCTTAGGGATCCAGGCTCCTAACCTAACAGATCCAAGCATTTCTGAAGGTCCAAGAGTGAAGGCATGTTTCCATGGCCAAGTGCAGACAGTTCCATGCCTGCTCTGAGCCAGCTGGACAGAAACGTGGACTAGTTCAGAAACCGGGTAACCAACTTTGGCATCAAGCCTGAGCTGCTACATCAAGGTCCCCAGCAGAGCACTGACCGGACTCAGCACAGTGCCAATGTCTGTGCAGCTTTTGGACCGTTGCCTGTTCTATGCCTTCACTTGTCTGCTGCAGTGTGCTCAAATTTCTCTTGTGTTTTCGTGCACATTTCAAAGAGGATAATAAAACTGCTCTGCATGGCTGAACTGTTGTGTGCAGAAGGACACTGGTAGTTGGGAGCTGCCCTGGTGGAACACCTACCCAGCCTAGAAAAATGAGATGAAACATGATGGAAAGGGCTGAATTGCTGAGAGCACTGCTTTGACACTCTGCAAAGGGAGGTTACATGGATCCAGCCTGGATGTAAGTTCATGTTGTATGAGCTGGTTTGCAAGCATCTGGGTGTGCTCGATCTCCATTAGCAGCAGAATCGAGACCCAAACTTACGGCTTTCACAGTGCTGGGTGTCTGAGCCAATGTTTAGTTTTGGGCCCCATCTTGAAACTCCTCTTGTTTAACAAGAAGGAAGGCAGTTGGCTAAAATGCAAGTACCTTGTGAGGGAAAAAAAAAAAAAAAAAAAGAAGTGGAAAAGAGACATGAATGCCTAATGCAACAGAAAAAAAAACAACCCAACTCAAACCTCCTTAATGTTGCTGTTATGTCAGCTTGGGTTATTGGCAGTGGAAGTGGTTATTGGCAGCGGAAGTTAGACCTGGCTGGAGGCTAATATAACTCGTGCACCTGACTTTTCAAAAGGAGCTGAGATCTGGTTTCTTTATGGATGAGTCTTTTTTCATCCATAGTGTTGGTCCCTTCTTCATATTTCCTTAACTTACCTTTCAGCCTGTTTTGGACTTGATTGTCTTTCTATCTCTTCCTGCCTGAAAAGCCTCCTTTTTCGTGCAGACAGCAATGGGATCCTTCCCACTAAAGCTTATTCTTCCGGCTTTGCAGTTTCTAGGGCCATATAGTGAAGGATGTATGATTCAACAAGCTGGTGTTCGGTGACAAAGTCTGGTATCTCCCTTCTCCTAGCCTAGGGCCAGTGAACATATGAAGTCTCAGGAGTGTGCAGTAGAGGCTCTTCAACCAACAAGCTCCACCATCTATCACTTCACTCCTAACTACTACTGCTTTTGGCTATCTTAACTCCCCAAAGGACTGTCAATTTAACCATAACTACCTAAGAACTGCCAAGTCTCGTTTTATGAGCTGCTGTTGAGAGTTTAGCTATTTAAGGCTGATTTTAAACAATTTTTATTGGTACTTCGTGGCATGTGCCTGATTTACAGTGCTGTAAATAACCACAAATTAGGGACATTTCTTTCTTTACAGTAAAGGCACATTATCTTGAGCATAAGAAAGATAGTTTGTTGGTGAAGAACTGGAGTGCAGGCCCTTTTCTGCCACGGGGTTCCTGTGTGAGCTTAGGCAAGCCTCATCCCAGGTTTGATTCATGCATAAGAGCTGGCTCTATCCCTTGGGGATGCTTTAAACATCAGGGAATGTACGGTGAGGATTTAATCTATGAGATGCCCGTCACTGCTCACCCTGCTGCTATGAGGCTGTGAAGGTGGGAGAGAGCAGTGGTGTTTTCTAAGTGACACACTCAGTTTGATGCACTTCAGCACCTGTAGGTATCTGATGTTAAGTGCAATTTAAAATTGCATCTTGGGCACATGTCCTAGAGCAGGTATCACTGTCTGCAGCACTTCCATCTCTTCACTGACTGCAGCAGAAATACAAGCTTCCACTTGAGAACAGATGTCCAAACTTGGGCACAGGCAAATTAAAGGAAGACAAACCACACTCTCGAGAAACAGGACATTAGGTCCCACACCATGAAGAGACTTGGTGGGCTCAGGCCATCACTACCTACCTTCCTCTGCAACATCAACCAAGGAGCACAGTGAAGCACCTGGAAAACCTCATCCTCAGAAAGGTGAAACGTGTCTTTCCAGCTTGAAAAGTACTCACTTGTAGTCCAGGAACTTGTGGATTTAGAAGTTCAGGTGTAAGATCAGATGTTTCACTCAGGACCATCCCTGTGACTTGGAGATACTCAGCAAAGCAGTCTGGTCTTCCTCATATTAACTGCTGTGGGGATGAGAATCTTCACTTCAAAGGAGTTTAAGCTCCTTTTTCATGCTCTTTCAAAAATTGTCAGTCAGACCTGAAAACTGTGGAATGTGTTCATCAGAGTCAGAAGAAATCCAGAAGTCACACTACAAAAGATGACCCTGCCCTGTGCTGGCCTGGTGGAGGGGGACAGCAGAGCCATAGGCACCATGGTAGGGGCTTCAGTGCCTTCACGGTACTGCACAGATGGGTTCCTCTTCAATGGTAAATTTCCCATTCACATTTGCTTTCTTCACATGCACAAAAAAAGGAAGCCAGACTTCTGTTCAGAGGGAGGACTGAGGGTGTGTAACTGAAATACGTGGCTAAACACATTGGGCAGCAGTTAAAATGTGAATCTAACTTTGAGGATCTTGTGAAATGGCCACAAGATACATTCATTCCAAGTACTCAGTGGCAGCCAATGTAGTAGTGAAAAGTGGTCAGCAGCATTTCAGGTAGATCGTTGCAAATTAAATGCTAGGTCAGCAAAATTGAAACATTTTGTGGAATGAGACAAGTGTCTTTAATTTCTTTGGTTTTCTTTTAATGAAATAGATTTCTTCTTTAATGAAGAGGCCTAGTTTTCCAGATTAATTTTTTTTTTGTCTTGAAATACAAAATAATTACAGTACGAAAGGTTGAAATCAAAGCCAAAATAGATATCATTGAAACTTCTCAAAATATCGAGGTTACAGAATTTTTTACTAACTTTTACAAAGTTCTTTTGGCTATTCGTATTCATTTCTTTATATATTTATGCTTTCCAACTCATTTTAAAATGAGAAAGTTATAATATCTCAAAAACTTTCACGGGATGGAAAAATACATCCTCCAGAGATGCATGGAAGAATTTTTAATGCTCAGTGTTTTGAAAATAGGAGCACTTTTGCTTGGATATAAACTGTATCTTGGTAGTTCATTTTTTGAGTAGGATTTTTTATGCTGAATCATTTCAACAAGCACAATGCTGCTTTTTTTGTAGGTCACCTGTCCTGTTGCCTTCAAAAAAAGAAGGGTCTGAGGGAAACAGTGAGGCTTTTGCTGCTGTATGGGATGATGAAAAGAATTTGCGTTCAGCCAGAAAATGAAGACAGCAAGCGTAGCATTTGCTAGTACTTCTCATTCTTGGAGAGCAGACACCTGCTGTGGCACTAGAAGAACCTATGTGATGTTAGTTCATGCCTATTGATTACAAATCATAGAGAAAGCAAGAGAAAGCAGGAGTGTCAGACTAAAGATGTCATTCCCATTGCTTAAAAAGAGACTGCAACAGCAATAATACATGCATTTCTCAGTGAGCAGTGTCATGGCAACCAGAAAACTCAAAGTGGTCCAAGATTTGCTGCAACACTTCAATGGAAGTGAAACCACACATGAAAAATACGACAAACACCCAAACAGCCAACAGTGTCTCTCCATACTTCAAGACATAGAGCAAAGAAAAATTCAATAATTTCCAGTCCTTTAAACCCCTGACTACACTCCCGAATCTGACATCTGCTGAGAAAGGTGCCTGTAGGTGGGCAATGGAAAGGTCTTGAGAGCAGCATGCCCAGGCCGGCATAACCCCAACAGGCCATGCCCAGTGCCAAATTGGAGGAGACTCCGGTTGGAAAGTCTGGTGCTCGTGTCACTTTGAAGTGTGGTAAAGTTTTACACAGTTACATTTACCCACCCTCTCCCACCTTTCATTTATGGTCTGAGTTCCTAGAAAACCATATTTCTGTTACTGCTATCTCAAACAAGGATGCTTGCAATAAAAGTGTTTACCATGAGAACAACTATATATGCATCTGTATATAATGCAGTCGATATCAAACATTTTCTTAGAAGCATCAGTCAGATTCCCTTTCAGAAACAAAAATACAAGGAGGTTGCAGTCTTGTAATTTCCTAATGGGCAGCTGAGGTGGGAACTCTATACCCAATTTATAACATGAAATACTCTCTGTATCTGTTTCACAAGGACATGTACCAGCATGAGAGTGGGATTTGGTGGAACCTGGATTTACAACTGGAAATTAAATACAGGCATGTGGAAACAATATTATGTAAACTAATACTTAGCTACTTCATACTGCATTCCCTCAACAGCAACAAAATGGCAGCATGGAAACCAAATGCCAAGTGTAATTTTTTAAACCTGTTCTATGAGAAAGAAAAGAAAAACAGTCCCGTGTAGAACCAGGAGAACTCGTTACTTTTTCATCTGTGAAGTCTTAAATGTCACAGCCTCTGGGCTGAATTCTCCTTTCACGAAAACCAATGGAGCTTTGATATTGGTTTCCACTTGAGCATGAGAGATCCCAGAAACTCCGCTTTTCACCTTGTACTGAAAATCCTGGCAACATACTTCCATGTCTTGCTTTCAGTAGTTTGTATTCGTAGTTGCCATTGCTCAGTTAGGAAATATACTTCAGAGAAGCTGCAGCTCAGAGACGCACTGAGCAGCAAGCCCGTGGGTGCTTGTGGTTCAGCATTACTCTAGCCTGAGTTGCTGCTGCACCAACCCAGACTGGAGGGCAGACCACAGGCAAAATGCTCTAAGATGCAGCGAAGTCCTATTCAGCTGTTTCACCCACTTCTTCAGCCCCTGCATATCAACCAGGAAACCACCAGAACAAACACCTGAGGCTCACCTGCACCCAGATCCTGCCCGCACCTTCTTTGCAATAGCAGGCCAGTAAGAGAAACAGCTGCTTTTCATCACATAGGGCATGATAAGCGGCCCCATATCTGACTGTTGGCACTGCACAAGGGTCCCCACTGCTCCTCCAAAACATGAGCCACTCATCCACCTAAGGGACAAATTGCGGAGGTCCAGACGGTTAGCTGACATCTCAGGGAACTGAAGGGACAGTCAAGCTGTGAATAAGCACATATAGCACATAGGAAGGTACTAAAATTAACAACCAGCATGGACTTCTTATGAATGAATCACATAAACGATTTTTATTTCCTTCTGTGACAGTAGAGCAAATGGCATATATAGAAGACTCAGAGATCAAACAGCTACTGGGAGACTAGTTAGGCTTTTGGCAATGTCATAGAATCATAGAATGGTTTGGGT
>NW_009933296.1:0-35075 GCF_000696875.1 Nestor notabilis
CCCTGACTATTCTATGATTCTACGATTTCTTATTAGTGAAACATGGGTACATTTATATGGTGTTATTATCAAGGCTTTTTAT
This sequence comes from Nestor notabilis, assembly GCF_000696875.1. NCBI lineage: Eukaryota > Metazoa > Chordata > Aves > Psittaciformes > Psittacidae > Nestor > Nestor notabilis. Next base: position 83 of record NW_009933296.1, read on the forward strand.
GCATAATTTATTTTCTGCTGATAGCCTTAGGTAGAAATGAAGTAGTACTCTTCGCTACTTTTCTCGTGTGCAGGAAGTAGAGTCTCTGGGGCACCTAAATGCTTTATTCTAGCTAAAATCTCTAGGCTTAAGCTACGGACATCTGCATGAAATATAAATGCCTAGTTTAACATAACTGAAATTAGGTTATATGATTGTCCATCATTAAACTGTAAGAAACTATGAAAACATGTAAGAAATTAAAAAACTAATCAGCTGAGCAAATACATGCTGTGATATATAATTGTTTTAATCAATTGATATTGCTAGAATATATCCTATTGAAAATAAGAACAAAAATGAGTGTAAAATGCATATTTACTTGCAATTTAATGTATTATAATAGTTACCAGTTAATGTGGATTAATCTTTCTTTAGGAAAACAAGGACAAATGCAAAATAAAATTAGAACTGATAATTTAAATCAAGGGTATTTTCTGAATACTGAAATATTTTTGATTAAAATTGAAAAATCAGATGATAATTTTGATTCAACTATTTCTGGTTGACTTTTTCATCCTCAGCTGTGGCCTTTATATACGCTCTCACAGTATATGATTACTTGCAGTTCCACTGGTTCAAAGGAGACATGTAAGTGTATACGGATATTTAAGATTACATGAAGCAGTGCCCTAGGCTATCAGGTTAATCTTCAAGATTAGGTGTACAATAGGATACTTATCACTGTTAAGCTACTACGAAGTGTTTTGTAGAGATCTCATTACAACAACATAGGACCATCCAAATAAACTAAATACATATTCAGCAATCAGGGCTCCCAGAGAATGTGTGTGATGCTATAAGTAAACTAGATTTGGAAGATTCCTCCAGTCTAAAAGATAATAAAACTGTGCTTCACGTCCTTCCTCATATATACCCAATCCACCCAGATTGTCATCTCATTGTATATGGCTTTTTTTTGACTTTTTTTTTGCTCATGACAGCTAAAGAACATTATTTCATCTGTACCTCTAGTGCTTCAGAAATATAACTTGGCAAACACTCTAATAAAAGGGTGAAACATGAGGAGTTCATCTTCTAAGCAACCTACTGGCCTCTAACAGTCTTAATACGCTGCAAAGAGGACTGTAAAACCCTTTTCTTCCATTAAAGACTAGAAAAACTTCAAATCAGAATGGGATATATATAACAGAAATAGGATCTGTGAGTATATATGAATCAGCAGCAAGACGATAGAAATACAGCTAAGATTATCAGGCACAATTAAAGTATAACTCCATGTATTACAAGACAATGACAAAGGAATCAGGATCAAAAGTAACAGTAGTATATAGTTGTAGAATAATAATAACCATTCACTATAACTGCATGATTATATACTGTATACTATTGTATATAATTATCCAATTATGTCACTGTATGTAATTTTGCACTATAACTGCTCGATTATATAAGTTTTATTAGAAATATATTATAAAACTATGTAATTATAGACAATTTAAAAACTGAATTAGAGTCTCAAAGGTTTTTGTTTACTAGAACTGTATGATGAAATGCACAACATTTTATAGTGGTAGCAGTGGGACCCTCAAGCTTAAGATACTTAGAAATTTAAAAACCATAAAGCAGACAAACAACTGGAAAAATGTCCAGAAAACATAGCATGATATGGTAGCAGCAACATCTGAAGTACATTATGTGGTCTAAACATTTTTTGTTTGTTTTTCCTTCATCTTCCTAAAATCTATTGGACTTGACTGGAATAAAATTCAGTCTTTAAGGGCACTACCAATTTCATCAACACTACTCAGAGCCAGTCTGGTGCAGCCATACCATTTACAGCTATAGGAGAGAGATCCCAGAGGCTACGACTCTGACAGGCCTTAAAACGTGTTAAGGACTGTAAAAGCAGGTGACAGAAGCTTACGGGTACTTTTGCTTTACATTTGTTATGGAGAAACATGTGAGCAGAGATATTAAATATCTATTCTTAAAATACATAGAGGTTGCTGCTGGCTAATACTGCAGGAGATAATTCCTCTTGAATGCCACCTGTGTAGCACTGGGAGGGGAGAGCAGCATGCTGGAAAAGACTATACCTGTTAGCTACCATGCTTTTTCATATCCTACCCTGTATCTGCTGTTCTCAAATCTTGGATTCCATGGTGTCCCTTTGTCTGTAAATTAGAAATTGTATTTGACAATACTATTTTCCCAGGCCGAGATCAGAACCATTGTTGCCTGCGCACGGTCTGGGATTTTGTGTCTCCAGCAGCATAAACATATAATTACCCCTATTGCCCTGTTGCCCGAAAGGACTTTACCAGTTAAGTGGGAGGACTGACATGTTACGTTGCCAACGTGTGTGCCAGCTTTGTTAGGGTTGAAAAAAACAAGTGAGAACATCATGTATGCTCGCTCCCTCTCTCCAGACAAAAAACCTGGATAAACAAGCAAGGTTTTCTCTAGATCTAGTTTTCCTCCAGTCTGTAAAGAAAATAAAAGTTGTCCTACAAATGGGCTCAAAGTTCTCATATTTAGCTTAATGACTAATTAGCTTGTCAACTGAATAACAGGGAGTGAGAAAACCCTTTACATCTAATTTCACAATAAACAGAAGGACTGCCTGCCTTCATTTCTGTAAACCTGATTTTGTCTTACTTAGGTTTATATTTTCTAAACTACTACTATTAATTTGCTTTTACCTTAACTTGTCAGTGTCAAGGACAATTTCAGAGCTACCTACAGATGACACAATATTTCACATCTTTTGATATAGCGAAGAAATTCAGATTTAATGGTGTCTTGTAACTGAAATTTTTTCTTCAAGGTATACACCAGTTAATGACTTCTCCGCTAAGTTGCATGTACCACTTTGGAAGCTGCTATTGAAATCAGAAGAAAGAATGAAAGAAATGTCTGCCGGTGACTAGAGCCAATGTAAATCTCTTTGGCATGCGACGAGATATTTGGGAAGGTTTCTGAATCCCAGGGAAAACAATTTTGCATGCAGGAGGTACCAAATAAAATTCCTTTAAGAACAGCAGAATGTTGCAAATCTTGGCCATTTTTTAAGCAAGTACTCCTTTTAATTCGTCCACTGCTTAGAATGCAATTATAAAAGATGTTCTTTGACAAAAGATATTGTTTCCCTCCTTATTAGATCAGAAGGCACATAATGAGAGTATTATTTCCATTTACATATGGCGACAGACATTGAAAATGCATTTTAATTCCAACAATGCATTTCAATCTGTAAGAATTACTTATTTTCTACAAAAATATTTCTTTCCCTTCATGCACAATGTAAATAACACATGCATGAAACCATTACATCACCAGGACATGGATACAAACAACTGTTTCAAGATTTCAGTGGGGTGACAGTTAGTGTAAGAATAGAATTACTAGTCTGATCTCCACTGTTCTCTAACCTCCCTTATAGATGCTTCTTAAATACCTAGGTAATAATAGCTAAGACTGAACAAATTATTATCCTAGCTCCTGTTAATCCCTAAACATGGTTTGAAAATTGTATGAAAAAAATTGCAAAGCTTTTACTAATAACAATTATGCCAGAGCATACCTCAGGGAAAAATAGAACAACAAAAAGCAACCCACAGATAAAACCTAAGCCATCATATTAACTCGCGTTAGGAAATGTGTTATGATCTAATGAACTGCAAAATAAGATTTAATCTCTACCCACACCAGGATGCTCATATTAGCCCCACTAGTGGAACCCTCAGAGAGGATTTGCAGGAGTGGTAGACAAAAAAATGCTCCTCAGAAATAAGCTTCAAAGCCTGAAAGACATGCACCAGCTTAGACCTGACACTGACTAAATCACAGGGGGAAAAAAAGGCTTGAATAATAACCAAGATAACCAAGAAATGGTTAAAATTCACAAGAGTGTAGAAATTCCTGTAATGCAGCATGGATGAGCACAGATTGTCTGAAAACTTTTCTTATAATCTAGTCTGCAGGGGGAGCTGAAAAAGCAGCATACAGTATTTCTCTCTGTGGATCTCAACTCCTAATTATTTTTGGACACTGGATAGTTCAATTTTCTTTTTCTACTAATATTTTCTTCAATACACACAAGGAAAATCAGGCAAAAAATAATAATTCTGGTATTTTTTCTTGGATGTGCAAATACATACTGGAAATTCTTACATTCTTATCTTCCTTAGAGAGCCACAGATGATTAAGTCTCTCTATTCTTGGCAAAGAAAGTTTATCTCTATCTTTAAGAAAGTAAGAAAAGACAGAACAGGCAAACAGATGATGGCTTTGATTCTCAAAAATGATAGTCGAAACAAATCATTTCTATGTCCACCAGACTTTGATGCTGTTTTGCCTTTTTGTGTGTGTTCTTTGAAATACTACAGTAGTGTACCACAAGTAGAAGAGGTGAAGATAAGAAACTCCTTCTTGCTCATCACTGTGTTTTTCCTAATCAATTTCCATGTAACAGGATACTTAGCAGATGATCTGCCACTTGTGTGCTTTCACTTGTGTATGAACCTGTCGTATTCAAAGCACAGAGCAAATGACTTGATTTTGAGCCACAGCTGAGCTGGTTTTGCTCTTTGGAAGAAACAATACTATAATCAGACATATGGCTGGATTTATGTGTTTGGCAGGTAACACAGGAGCCTCTTCACAGAACTGTAATGTCTAAAACTGTGCAGCACAAAGAACTCTACATTTTGAAAAACTTTTATGTAAGAGTTGGATTTCTATTATGGATATCCTTCGCACTGTAGTTCTTACTATGGATAATATCATTTAATTCCTTCAAGCTGCTACCTGAATGCACAGATGGAGGTACATAAACACACACGTACACACCCACACACACATCCTTATAATGCTTTGTGGAGTGGTCTGCAGTGATATGTGAGAAACAAGACTACCATAAAAGCAGCAATGTTATCAGTTTGCTCAGGAATTCCCAGTTAAACTGTGTGCTAAAAGGCTTTTGTGCTGGATTCCCCCTGGGCAGAAAAGCTATCAAGAATTGCAGTGAAGCTTCACCTTCTATCAGTGCCTAATGAATTTCAGAAGCTGCTTCTCTGGTCATATCTGACCCAGTGTGATCTCATACCACATCTGCCTGGCACAGTTTATTTGCTTGCAATATATGGTCCCAGTATGTATGTTGTAGCTTTGTGCCTTATTCACTCCAGTTTCTTACCAACAGCTTTTACTTGTCTCTGCATCCCACTGCTCCCTATGCCCTCATCTGGGTCTGGTTCTGCAGCCTGGAGCCCAGGGTACACCCCAAATCAGTATTTCTTTTCCAGGGAGCTTAAGCTCAGCCTGTAATCAGGCAGCATGCAAATACACAAGCTATGCTGGAGACATTCTAAAAAGCACATGGTCTCCCAGTGTCAGTACAAAACCAGCGTAAGTATCTCTATCTGGCCAGGGAGCGTGCCCCTACATGCTGGGTGTATGGGTGGCAGCAAATGTATGTATGGCCCCAGAACCAACTTTCAGGATGTTCTAGCAAATGGGAGGCAGATTTGGCTCTAACTCCTACTGCTGCAAAGAAATGCAAATGTATCAAGAGAGAGCATCTGCAAAAAGCAATGGCAAAAGGAGCCAATTCTGCTTTGAATTTGCTGCACTGATTATATGTCTTGATCAGAGACAGGTATTAACCAGAAGCATGTCTTTGGAGTCCTTGACTTTGGCACACTTAGACTGAGCTTTGGCTGCAGATTATATAGAGCTTCCTTCCAGAAAATAAGCTCAGATTTAAAGAAATTTAGGACATAGGTGATGGTGCTTATTCAGGTCTTGTTCTGATATGAAGACAGACTTAGAATTACACTGCCCGAAGGAGAGGGAGTCAGGTAAAGGAAGTGCTACCCCACTTCTCCTTCTCCTTCTCTTTGCATGCAGAGCTGGGACAGATCTTTGCCTAGAAATCTTCCTCCTGTACATCAGGGACACCTTCGTCCCTGGAAGATATCTTAAGATACATGGGGGAGGCTGAAGGCATCGCCAAAACAGGAAGCTTTGGGCATCTGGGGTACACATCTAGCATTTTTCTGCTTCCATTGCACTGGCTGTTTGCTTGAACCCTCTTCCTCTGCTTCCTTGCAAGTACAGATAAGTTTAAGCCTACTAAACTGTGTGGTGTTGCAGTGACTAGCTGAATTAGTATGTGGGAGGCTAAACTTCATGGGACTCTTTTCCCTGCTGTTATAACTCCCTTATATTGTGAGCAGGGGTAGAGCTAGCTCTACTGGGAAACTCAGGTAGGTCTATTTTATTGACAACTCTCACAGTTCTTTGAAACGTTAGCTTTTACAAAAGCGAATTTTCATCAAAAAGAAGATCGAGCAGAGACAGTCTGGCTCCTGTAATAAGCAAATCAGCACAACTGCAATTTTTCAGTATGAGAACATGAGGACAAATGTGACAGAATGCTGAAAAATGAAAGATGATGGAAGGAGAATGCCACGTCCCATGTTAAAGCCTTTTGGGGGATATGAGATCCATCTGATTTGTTGACAGATCCCTAACCACAGCTTCTCAAAAATTAGAACAGATTAGTAGAAGAACAGATTAGTAAAAGACTAGATTAGTAATAGAATAGAACAGAACAAAATATTTCAGTTGGTGAGGACCTACAACAATCATCTAGTCCAACTGCCTAACCAATTCAGGACTGACCAAGCTAAAGCATGTTGTTAAGGGCATTTCCAAATGCCTCTTAAACATTGACAGGCGTGGGGCATCGACCACCTTTCTATGGAGCCTGTTCCAGAGTTTGATCACCCTTGTAAGGAAATGTTTCCTAATGTCCAGCCTAAACCTCTCCTGGCACAGCTTTGAACCATTCACATGTGTTCTATCACTGGATCTCAGGGAGAAGAGATCTGCATTTCCCTGTCCACTTCCCCTCCGCAGGAAGCCGTAGGGAGCACTGAGGTTACCCCCTCAGGCTCCTTTTCTGCAAACTAGACAAGGCCAGAATCCTTGGCTGCTCCTCAGAGGACATGCCTTCCAGCCTTTTCACCAGAATTTTTTCTCTCCTCTGGACACATTCAAGGACCTTCATGTCTTTCTTAAACCATAGAGCCCAGAACTGCACACAGCATTCACGGTATGGCTGCACCAGTGCTGAACACAGCAGAATGATCACCTTCTTTGACTGGCTGTTCCTGCTGCGTTTGATGCATCCCAGGATGCAGTTTGCCCTCTTGGCTGCCAGGGCACACTGCTGGCTCCTGTTGAACCTGTTGCGACCAGAAGCCTCAAAGTATAAGGATATATAAATGGTGTATGAGTAGGTCAGTGTTCACAGTGGGGAAAATTATCTGTAGTGCCCTATACAGATATCATGCTCAGCCCTGTGCATGTCAAGTATTCATGAATGACTGGGAAATAGGGTGAGGAACTCAATTAAGATTGGTGACAACATAAAATGAAAGTCCCTTGTGAAATGCTGTACATGGATCTCGTGACAATGAGTGACTGGGTGATAAAATTAATGCTGAAATTCAATGCCAGTAAATGCAAAGTAATGCACACAGGAGAATCAACTGTAACTACATATATACAGTCACAGTCTCTAAAATTGCTATTAACTGTTGGAAAACTTGTGATTAGTTCACTATAAGCACCAGCTCCTTGCTCAGCAGCAGTCAGAAAGGAGAAACAAACGGTAGAGGAGGAATAGAAAAGTAGAATACATCATTATGCCACTGTACAAATCGCTTGTGTCCTGCATCCTCAGTGCTACACACAGTTCTTTCTCCTCATCTAAGAAAGAAAGCAGTTAAATCAGAACACATACACAGAAAGGAGTCAAAGATAATCAAAGATATGGGTGGCTTTAGAAGAAGGAAAGATTAAACAAAGTCACTCTTGGAAAGGAGGCAATTGATGACAATTATAGAAAAAAGAAAATGATGAATGGTTTGGAAAAGATGAATACAAAATAATTAATCCCACTTTTCATTATATAAGAACAATGGAAAATAAAACCAAATCATCAGATCACAGACTAAGAGGTTGCCTTTCATCAAAAAATGAAGGACATTTTCCACACAAATTGGACTTAAGCTGTAGAACTCTATGACCGAAGCATGCTGAAGACATGAGACCTAGCAGTCAAAAAGCTCATTAGGCACATGCAGGAAAAGCATGTTCTTTGAAGACTATGAAAAGCAAGATTTCAGCTCCAACAGATTTCTCCCAGGAACTCCCAGACAATACTGCCAGGAAATGTTCAGCATTCATGTTTGCTGCATTAAACATGTCAATTTACTACTATTTATGTCTGCTAAATTTGTCTGTAAATCACATAGCTGTAAAATTGGAAGTAACACACAATGGGAAATTAAAACGTTAGCTCTAGGCTTAATGTATACATTATTTGTTGAATTGAAATGCATTAATTGAAATTAGGTTTCATTCAGGTTTTGGAATACATATTAAATGATTCACTTATGTATGCTACCTATTCCAAATGAAAAGGAAGACATGTTAAATACTTCCACACAAAATATTGGGAATAGAAACGAGTGATGCTCAGCTATCATGCTAGATTTCTAGGATTACTCTCAGCAGTTCATAATTCAAGATTTCCTTGCAACTTTATTCATTCTAGGAAATACGGACTATGATCAAGGCTAGGCCAGGAAAACTTTTATTGTTTAATTACAAGTAAAGTGGTTATAACACTTATTTTAACAAAATACTCTGTGTATTCAGTTCTGAAGTCTTTAAAAAGCCACATTAGTCAGTCAATTATTGCTGGTAAAAAATCATTAATAATTAAGAACTGAAACAACTGCTGGAAAAAAGCCCTCTTAAATGAAAGGAAGGATGTGTTGTTACATTTCTAAAATACTATTTAGCTGACTGTGGCACTCATATTCACAACCTAATCTCAAAAACTGACATCGGTCTTCCAAGTATCAACCCTAATTATGAATATTTCGTATTTTTCAGATTTTTGGAAAATTAGTGAATCCATGGTCCACTTAGCAGATACGTTGAAACGAAAAACATGCACAGAAGCAACTTCCCTCTGGGACCAAAGGCTCAAAAGTCTGTCCACTTTTAGTCTGTTAGGGAGAGGACTGAACTGTATTCATAATCTAGAATATCAACTAGTCGGTCCTGAAAACTGGACTGAGAAATCCATCCCCAAGTGAAAAGTACTTAGAAGAAATCTGTTCTTTTGTCATATATATTATTTTCTTATAGACTTGCCTACAGAATTCAATGTCCCTCTTTCTCCATTTAAGTTCTTCAGATAAAAAAGTGACCTGAGGATTTAGTTAAGGGAGTTTGGAAGGTTTATTAAAACCTAAAGATCTCATATTTAGCATGTAAACTCCTACCACCTCTTTAGAGAGATTCACAGTTGTGTGACTCAATCTTCACTAGAACTCATTCTTCCTTAATTTTTCTTTTCTTAGGGAAATGGTTCATTCTTTACATTTGTACATGGCAAAATGTGTATGCTTACAAGATGTCACTTCCAAAAATTCCCTGCATTTAGCAAAAATATTTTTAATCTCTAAATTACATGTACATTAAATATTTAAAAATACTTATCAACTAAAAACTTGACCTTTATTTAAAGTTAGGGGAAAGACTCTATGTTACTACATGAAAAGAGGAAGAGAGCAATAAATCAGTAATATTTGGTAAAGATGAAGTTTAAGAGAGAAATGGTAAAAGAGTTTCACCGTGACAGGGCCAAGAGACATCTCTGTTCTGGGACATACTCACTGGCGAACTGTAAGTCATACCTAAACTGCGACCTATGGCTCCTTATATCTTTTGCATACATAATGCTAAAATTATACTGATCACTGATAGGGCCTTAAGGAGGAAGGAAAATGGACTCTAAAGAAATAACAAACAATTATTTCCAGTGGCATTCTTGTAGCATATTAGCTGGATGATGTGAGAAACTGAATTTATTGGTTCATTGACTCAGTCTTAATTGTAGCCTTGATTTGATCATCTATTCAATCCTTTCCACTAGCTGAATTGAAGTAAATTATCTTAATAATGTGCTTGCTTAGATGCCTATTTGTTTGTTAAATGTTTTAATAAAATCTGTAAGTTTATAGAATAAGTTGCCCTCTCAGATTGCAACATGAATCACAAACACAAGCAGTTAAAGAAAGTATTTACAAGGCACCTGACTCTGTGTCCAAAGTGACATGGATATTTCAGAATGGATAAACAGTGAATTAAAGAAAACAGTATAATACAATTCCTCAAATTAATCTAAACAAAGAAATAATTTTCAGGTAGTTCTTTTAAGATAAAAAAATAGCATGTGTATCTTTACTGGTGAAAAATTAAAGTGCAGTTATCCAACATCTTTAATGTATCACTTTAAGGTAAGAAGAAACTCCTTAAACCAGCTTTTGATAGATTATGAAGTATTGCATAACAAAATGCCAAAATTTCAGTAATCTCTTTTACAATTGGAAATATTGTAAAATCATCAGGGATCATACAATTAATGCTTTACATGGAAAATAAACGTACAGTTTCAGCTTGTGATATTCTTATATATCTTTTAAAAATTATTAAACATAGCAATTTGAGGAACTCAATGCTATCCTAGTAACTGATAATATTTTGTGCAAACTTCTAATATTCTTAGATAAATATTGTTTTAAGAACATACTAATTTTGTCTTCAATATGGTTTCTTCAAAAATTTTAATCACCATGGAGAAAAAAAAAAAATCAGAATTCCTTATATTCCTTTAGAGGTAAGAACTGATACTAAGAAAACCTTAAAATCTGTGTGATGTTACACGCTTTCATGCAGAAAGTCCTGTGAAAGGGATTAGACTTCTTTTTATGTTATAATGATAACTGATAACATTTGCATGAAATAACAGTGAACAGGAAGACGGCTTGCACTACAGAAACTGTGAGCTACTTGAGATAACAATTTTAGGACAAGAACAGTGGAACAAGGACAGTAAACACCCAGGAACCAGACTGCAGTGATCCAAGATGGAAAGTAGATTCTAGGAGCAAACAGGTCTATCAGCAAGAGAAGTTCAAGAAAGCGATCAGACTGGAAGAACACACACTGAATAAGTACCAACTTTTCCAAGCATAGAAAATGACGAATTTGGCTCAATAATGGTGTCTGGGATGACTTGTGCACAGGTTACCAGTGACAAATATAAAATAAACCCAGAAATGTATAGGGACAAACATAGAAAGATTAAGACACAAGGTAAAATAAAAATAAATAAATAAATAAAGCATTGTAAAAAACATTCAGTGACATATCAGTAATAAAGAGAAAAGTTCGAGCAACAAACTGTCACAATCCTCAGCGATGTGACCCTGCGGCTGTAGGTGCATGTGGCAGCAGTAAATATTTTCCAGCATGGGCAGGTCACCCATCAGCTGTGCAGTCCACTGCAGGCATGCAAACATCTCCTCCAGCTCACTGGAGGCATGGGTTTGAGCAGCTAGATATAAGGTTTAGCTATGTTAAATAGCACTGCCTTCAAGGGAATGAATACAGAACCATGGCCTTGAGATAGCTGAAAATTCCAATCTCTTTTCTTGTTACTCCTTTCTTCAGTAGAAAGATTAACTGTAGTCAGTGAAGACATGCCACTGACACTAATGAAGGACTCAGGTGAGAATAAAGAAAAATATGTTATTCATCATTTGTATAAATTAGAAATCCAAAGAAATTCAGATGTACTAGCCCTGAGAAATTCACCTCAAAGCATGTAGAAGTCTCATTAAAGCAATCTCAAACATGTCAGAACATACTTGTGAGAATTTGATTTAAAACAGGAGAGGCTGAAGATCAGAAGGTCAAAGATTGTCCCTGTCTCTTTACACAAAGACAGGAAGAGAGAAGGGAAAGACACACAGAATTATATCCCTAACTTCATTTACTATAAACATATTGAAACAAGGAATCAAATTATCAGTGGGTAAATAAACATACTAGTAAGAAGGCAAGGTGATAATTAATAGCCAATATGCATTTATCAGAAATTGAATCATGTTAGATCAAGTCTGTTCCCTTTTATGAGAGATAATTGGCTTTGTGGTTAGGGAAGGAGCAACAGGTGTGATGTATCTTGATTTTAGTAAGCATTTTGACACTGCTTGACATTCTTATAAGCAAACTATGAAAATATCACTTAGACCAAAGTATTGTTGTATAGATTGAATAACTGGCTTGAAAATTGCGCTCAGAAATAGCTACTCATTGTTGTCCATCAAATTAAGATATGGTTGCTGATGGGGCTCTGTAGAATTCCACCTGGGTCCAGTACTATCCAGTAGTTTCATTAGTCACTTGGTTATCTGAAGAGCTATTATGCGTTTTACACTTCCAGAGGGAAGCAAGCTGCCAGCAATTGGAAGCCCCATGCAGGACAAGATTAGAATTAAAATAATCTTGACAAACTGACAAAGGGTCTGGAAAAAAAAATAGGATGTGATTCAGTAAGGCCAAGCGTAAATTACTATGCTTAGGTAGGAATAATGAAGCACTTGAAGGCAGAATAGGGTGAACAGCAGTCTACATAGTAGTTCCACAGAATAATGAAACACCTCCAGATTATGGCTTGATAATATCAAAATGTTGGGGAAAAAATATCAGACAGCATAGTGGGATCAAAAACTGAATTTCAAGGTGAATCAGGAGTGCCCTAGAATACAGCAGCAGTAAGGCTGACAGTTTGTGTATATTTTGGAGATTGCCCTTCAGCAAAGACGAGAAACAATTAGAGAACGTCCACATAAGAATTATAAGGATGACCAAACATCTAGAAAACATGAACTCTGTGGAAAGTTTATGATTCTAAATTACACACACTTTTAAAACATCTGAATCTGGGATACTGCATTTACAGTGTAGTGTTCGCTCACATTGTTCATAGAATGGTAAGTGCAAAGGGCTTCTTCAGAATGCTGCCATCTAAACCACTTACCAAACAATTTTATTCTAGAAATAATCAGTTACTGTCAGAGGATAAAAATCTGAACAGAGTTTTTCAAATTCAATTACAACATGAAACAACTACTAATATCAAAAGACTCAAGGGTTTTCTCATCAGTATTTTAAAGCAGCATGACAGATTATTTTGAGTGTGTCAGTAGTGATTCATACTTCTTGTTGAGTCCCCACTGCAAGGGAAAATCTTTAGACAGTTGAACTGTCTTTTTCCAGGCCAGTATATGAAAACCATCATTAAAGTTGTTATGAATCTAGACAGGGCATAACTTTTTCTGACTCATCCAAGAGTGGATGAGATGCAAAGCAGAATCTGATCACTTCAGGTTTTGTGCTAGCTACTATGTGGGCAAGATTCAATTATTATGAAAGAAAAATGACACACAGGAAATCTGTCCAAAGCTGAAAAGAGAAACAAGGTGTGGGGGAGTATTATTTTCTGGTGGTGAAGAGATACTATTCGAGATGGTATATTACTTTCCCCATATGCTAAACAAATCATTACCATGAAATATTAAACATCTTCAACATTAAAAAATAAGTAACTTACTGCTGGACCCTGGGCTGTACATGAGAATAACTCTGTAATTTTTTCTAGGAAGCACCTTTGAGGTATTGCCAGCCACATGTCTAGATGCCCACATCTATCCAGAAGGTGGATAGATGCCTGAACATATGCATCTAACATAATTTTAGGAATTAGACTACTCTTGCCAAGCTTCCAGCTGCCACTCCAGGAGGCTGATACCTTGTAGGTCCCACTTCATATTCACCATATGCAGATGTCTTAGGCATTCAAAATAGCCAGCTGAAAACTTGGTGGGATAGCATGTAAGGTGTCTATAATGATACCAAATACTTTCATTTAATAGGCACAAGATATCTTCCAAACTGGGCAGAACAAAAAAAAAAAGGTATTCCAGAAAGTTTTTTGTCATTATCTAAACTTCACCTCACTTATATTGACCCAAATGTGATTAGCTTGAAGAGTATAAAAAAGGTAAAATCTTACCTTAAATATGTTAAGATATAGTCTCACTGCTTTATAGAGAGCAGAGAAAGATGGTGAATAATAGCAATAAGAGTTATAGCAAGTGGGGAAGTGACAACTAAAATATAGGTTGGAGAGTTTCTTGTCAGAACATCCTTTTCTCATCTGCATATTTCTGCCAAATACTACTGAATGGTGGTTCTTACTGTAAAAACTTTTATCAAGAATGTTTATGTAGCTTTATTAAGATTTAGTAAACTAAAACGTAGTGTATGAACATTATTATTATTCTAATTATACTTCATTATTATTACATACTATTATATATATTGTTAGAAAAGGAAGCTGTAATTTTTGCAGTAAACAGTAATAAATGCAGTTTCCTTACTATGTTATGCTCATTTTCTTTTTCTTTTTCTTTTCAATCTTATCTGTTTTGTACCTATAACTTGTCCTGTCTGCATTACAGAAGGTGAATAATCCAGGCTGGAAGAATTTTCTTTGCTTATTTGTCTGTACAGACCCTGGAAAATGAGATATTTTGACTGGCACTGCTAGTTTCTTCACTGTTAGTTACAGCATTATATATCTACAAAATACTTCCTAAAAATGTTTACTTCATCTGAAACTTCCTCAGATGATTTGTGCAGAGAGTTATTATATCATGGTATATAAAAATAGATCCCTACTGTAGTGGAATTCCTACTTGTGAAAGACAATTCAAAGAAGGATTTTGTGCATGTGAGTTACAGTCAGAAAGAGGAAAAAAAGATATTGACATATAGGCAGTTAGGTAAACAATTCTTCTACCATGCATTTCCCATATTTTTAATAATATCTTAGAACAATGTATCCTTTGTCCCAATAAAATGCTTTGCAGAACCAGTACCAGCTATTTAATATACTTGTCATTTTTAAATTGATGGACTAGCAAGAATAAAGCGTTCCAGTTGGTGCAGCGTGTATGAAAACGTTACCTTCTCTTACGTAAGTGACAGCAGATTTGTCTTCTGCCCAGCTTAGCAAGGTTAACATGACTAATAGGCAATAGGCATTAGCAGTTAGCTTATCTTATCTTGCTTCCTAAGGGTTTTTATGTGCATGATGAAAACTGACAGAAAGAAGAAGTAAAGAGAAAGAAGAGATGTTAAAAATGAGCTAGAGATTGTGCAGGAAAGAGGACCGGCAAACCTAGAGCAAAATCCTTCCTAATATTTTCTCATTGCTTGCTTGCAGGAGGCCAGCTGGCTCCACGAAAGGCTATGGAAATAGCTGTATATAATCTGCAGCTTAGTAAGGATTTCAGACTAACTATGCTTTCTAATGCTACTTCCTTGCTTATTTTCCCCTTCACAGGAGGATCTGCTGGAAACCCTTAGGAATGGCACACCTGAGGCTCCTGGGGTACTTAGGGGAGGACAACTGATCTCAGCTGAATGCAGCTGGACTGCCCTACTGACTGGTTCATTCACAGAAGAATTGGTGACTATAGAAACTGTTTTGACATTGTACAGGAAAACTTTTCTCCTCCTAAGAAACTCTGTAGAGGCCCTACAATAACCTGTTTTAACTGTTACTTTTATAGCATATTTTAAGTAGTGCTCAATAAAAATATGGCACACTATTGTATACAGTGCTAAGATAAATTTGTAAAACCTCTAAAAAGCCTGACTAAGAATTGCAACTGAGGCAGCTGTGAGAGAAGTCATTTCTTTGGTGAATAAAAGCTGATAATGAGATAGTATTTACTGTATTATAAACATAGTAGCATTCAAACATGGGTTTATTGAAACATTATTTTCATACTGTTTAAGATCAAATGCTTCCAGATGCATGATCTGGAATCCCCACAGATTGGCCTGTCAGCTATACCGAAAGTTTAATCAGACTTTTAACACAAGGATGAGCTTTGAGCAGCCTAAATCCTCAGGAAAAAAAAATCCTTAGAAACAATCATGAAGAGATTGATGAAGATATCTGAATAGGAGGCAGCAGCAGTTATGAACATCAAGAGAATGCTTGAGTGCACTGAATTCAGGCAGAAGGCAACAGCATATTAAAGCAAAGCAACTGTAGCCAAGAATAATGCACTTCTAACATAGGAAGCTGTGCTTTTGATTTTCCCTGCCTTGCTGGAGAAACCTGGCTGAGACTTTGAATCTTGAAAAGAACGGCACATATATAAAGGGTTAGCAAATATTTATTTTAACACTTTGTGTAAGACTTACATACAGATAATGATCACTCTAATAATTATCTCTGACATTTCACTACTGAAAGAATACAACAAATGTCTGTCCCTTGTTTTGCTGTGGTCAGAGGCTGTTCAGCCTAGAATGAGATACTTTCCCTTCATTTCACAGAAATGCAAAAATTGTGCTTAATTCTGTAAGTACAAACATTTCTAACTAACCCTCATATGACGTACATAGCTACATAGTGATATTTCCATTTAATAGTTTTGGAAACATAGATACTAAACTATTCTCCCAGCCCCTCCCGCAGCTGTCACACAAAACAAAAATACAGACCAAAACTTATCAGCTTACAGGTTTCCATCAGTGAACCACTTAGACTTCGTCTCAGTTTTTAAAAGTACACAGTGTATTAAAAGATATCAAGATACTGGAGTTTAACTAGAGCCTGGAAGAACAAGAGAAGCCTAAATCATGATCCTGTGTCACATGCTAGCTAACACTCCAAATCTCATGTTAATAGAAGCAGGACAGGCAAAACTCTCAGGTGCAAATCAGGTCTCTAACTCATCCTTATCTCTTCTACTTGCCTACAGAATACATCTGATAATACTTCACACTGAAGTACAAGGTGAAGTAGAAGACTATCTACTCTCATGACCAATAAACACACTTCATGAGGAGTTTCTGAGTGGTACTGTGATATAGTGAATAAGAAGCTAATCTGACATGAAAGAAATCTGTCGTCTTCTCCTGGATCTGCTCAATCATCCCACTGAGTCCACTGTGCCCTCTATGGCTCACCTATCACATCAGTAAAACCAAGCAAAAGGGTGCACCTCTTTCTTAGGGATGTATTGTCCCACCATCTGAGGCTTTGCAAACATCTGTCTCCCTCATCTACTCCCTAGAAGTCCAATTCTCCTGAAGCTCACACTGTCCTGAAAAGCTAAAGACCAGTTGCTCCCAAAGGCTCTTAACAGTATTCCTCTGGCTTTCCAGAGACTGATCTAAGGTTGTTCCACATCACCCACCTGCCCAACGCTCCCTTGAAGAAAATCCACTCAGGGAGGGGGTCTGAGCTGTCGTAACACTACACTCCTCCATAGGAAAGGTGGGGGGGATATGGATGTGCCACACAGCTAACACTGGCCAGATTAACTGGTTGATGGTATCAAAGTCCCTAATAATACTGTACGGGTGCTAAAGCCCCACAGAAGCTCTCCTGCCTGCAGCCAATTGTTTCTACTGTGGGTATCCACAGCCTTACAGGGTGATTACAACACATTCTGGCATTACTAGAGTTTGCATATCCCATGTCAGGTCATAGCATATTTCTCCCATGGCTAAAAGTCATTCAGAGCGAAATGAGGGACCCAGTGTCATGACAATTATTGTCTCAATTAGTGACATTATTAATATGCTCTAGCAAAAGAACAACCTCACTTCAGTGCATTAACAGGTGGAAATGTTTAATTCTTCATTAACATTATAGCACAGAAAATTATTATACTGCATCTAGAAAGGTCAAAATAAAGGGTAAGAGAAGAGCAGAACTATACTGTAATAAATTCTATAGCTAGGGAGCCCGTTTCAAGTTATGGGTCCCTTTGCAAAGGACAGAAAGGCAAAAGCCAAAGATCTCTTCACACACGGAGAATTTCTGAAGGTGTATGCTATGTTCTTCTACAAAATCAACACTGCATTTGTAGAGCAAATTACTACACAAATGCTAACATGCAGATGCCTCTGCATTTAGAAATGCCTCAGCATTTAGAAATTCTCAGTCATAATTCAGAATAACAGAATAAGTCTCCCCAAGCTGCCTTATCAATGACTACTTAGCCAGCCATGCAGCCGGAAGTCTCCTGCCTTTCAGGCCCTATATACTTCCATTATTTCCCCTGGTTTCCACTCTCCTTATTCAATTAAAGATGATCTGAGGATGATTCACATGATAGTAGAGAAGAATGTAAAAATAGATTTTACACAGTACTTGCAAATGGTTGAATGTTGGTGAAGCTTTAAAACTCAATACCAGGAAAATTTAGTCTCCCTTTGAAATTCCCAGGCTTCCAATGAACCTTTCATTTTCTTCTTCTTTTTTTTTTAGCTCAGGAACTCTGTTTTTTAACACTCTTCCTGTTCATTATCCTTTTTTTCCTAGGGATTATCTCATATAGTGTTTACAGAATTAGTGACTGGGTTTTCATAATGACACTGAATAGTGTGTTTGTGTTCAGGAATTAGTCTCAGTCTTTAAAAACTGGAGCTATTTTCCCTTAATAAAGCCTGTTTTCATATTTTCAGTCCTCACAGCTTCACAGCAACAAAACTAAACAATATGGTATTTCACATGCAAACTTAGCCACGGAAATCCAGAACAAAGTCTTCAAGCTTCATGCTTGGCTATACAGCAGGTCAAACGGGGAGGGGATCTCAGGGCACTTTCCCTAATTATTTTGCATTGTTGTATTTCAAAATCTATTTAGACTGGAAACTCATCTTTGTCCAGAGTTTTTGGCAGATGCTGTCAAATACTTAAACATGGAGGGCAAATTGAGTAAATAATTATTTATACGTTCAGGAGGACTTACGTGTATTTCATAGAGTCAAAAATCCTTGCAACAGTCATTGCCTACTCTGTTGAGAAGCTTCTATAGTTGATATGGTGCCAAAGCTTGCTTTTGGACTTTGTGTGGCCTCAGTGAAGTTGGCCACGATAGGACGACTGACAGCCAAGGAATATGCACAAAAGGGAAAGAGAGCACTTTGGGGTATGGAAATAGCACAAGAAACTCTGTGAATGGCAGAATTAGCTTGAAAGTGAGTAGAATACGGTATTCTGTAATGACTGCCATGCTCCCAGCAGCAGACAGATGTACCGCATGAAGAGCTTCTCTCCTTTTCATTATTATTACGGTTATCATTGCTGTTGTAAGGAAATGGTACCTTAGAATTTATCTGACTGTTGTGCTATTTCTTTTCATTAGTTACTGTTATTACTTAATTTAAGCTACAGTTATCACTTAAACTCTCAGCATTTTTTGTTTTTAAATTACATTGGAGAATGTTTTTTGTGTATGATGAAAATCTATACATAGAGGAATAAAAAATTCCCTTAATTGAAAGCAGTGGTAGTTTTGTGATTCATTGCTCCAGGGTCAGGATTTCATCCACACTTTTAACTTAACTCCTAACAACAGTGATGTCTAAAAATAATTTTGCATCTTAAGAAGTAGCTTCCTTCCTTTTCTTTATTAACTGCTTCTATATCTCTTCTCCGACATGGGAACGAGAGGGGCAATTTGATGAGTTTGGTTGTTTTCATTTATATGGAATAAAGCAAAACATTTTGCCTTTCAGCACCCAGTCTTTGAAAACAGAGGCTGAAGTTACTCAGGCATTTCCATCACTAGTGAGGTGGATTCCTCATCCTGAATCCCCTTTCGTGCCTCCTGTTTGCCTGTGGCGTGATCTCTCAGCTATGCTGCTGGCACTGTTTGTGCACCCAGGAGGTTAGACTGCCAGTAAAAATAACTGAGCTTCTAAAAAAGGTGAAGCAAAAGAACTTTAAAATAATAAGCAGCAAAGAAAAAATAAATTGTGACAGCACAAGTATTTACATGAGTAAAGAGAAAGGGAGCTGCCGCGTGCTGGGCCAGAACATTGTCTTCCAAAATTGGCTTTCAGCTCTGAAAGCTTTTCCTCTCATTGTGCCTGGAAAGGCTCTTCCCATTTGGAAAGTCCTGGCTTGTAAAGGGTGAGGCTCCCACTCCACACTGTACAAGAAGTGATTAGCCATGCAGAGCACTTGTCTTGATTTTTCACTTCTTTTATGTTTTTGTTATTCATGACCCTATCATGCTGTTTCTGCAAGGGAAGCATTCACTGAATTGAAGCTTTGGGTGGGTTTTGATGCTTGACTCCTTTTGCC
Organism: Nestor notabilis; assembly: GCF_000696875.1. Classification (NCBI taxonomy): domain Eukaryota; kingdom Metazoa; phylum Chordata; class Aves; order Psittaciformes; family Psittacidae; genus Nestor; species Nestor notabilis. The sequence goes on from NW_009933296.1 coordinate 20,205, forward strand.
TTTTTTTGACAATTCCATAACATATGTACCAATAGAATAAAACCATTTTCTCTCTTACTTCCTTTCATATTCATTATTACTCTGTTGACAGGTTAACCTATGGGTTATGATATAGAAACCTAAGTACCTTTGCTTTGAATTGATAACTTGCAGAAGAGACACAGAACCTCTGGAAGTTTTTATGTAAAGACTACATTATCTCTTTCACTCTCTTTAACTTAGCAGAATTTTCCTTTCAAATAAATGACCTATGATCTCAAGTAGTCTTCAGCCTTCAGTTCCCCCCCTCTTTTATCTCTCTCTTTTTATTTATTAAAATATGGATCAAAATCACATTTTCCCCTGACGCTCTTTCATCATTACTTTGAATGAGTGTGAATTTTTTCCTGGAAATAAATGACTGTGTTCTTTTTCCAACAGATATTCAGATAATGAAAATGCTTTCATAAGTCATGTCTCTATAGATTTGATTGAGAGTCTATTCTCAAGTAGAAGGAAACAGTCACATTTATTTCAGAGTCCTCTATCTTCTTCAACTCTTTAATCACATGTTTTATAATGTACTTATATCAAGATACCTACTGTGACTATTTTTAATCCAGTAGATTTATGTTTAGACCTATACTTTTGTATCCCAGATGGTGTACGCTTAGAATGGATATTGTACCTCTCTGCAAGGTAGCAGACTTTGCTTCTAGTTTTATCTACCAGATAAAAGGAGTTTGGAATTTTTTTGTCAATTAAAAAAAATTCAGAGACATCTGTTTAGCTTTACTGTTCTTGCCTCCACTAACATCCTCATTTGTTCTTATGAGATGAATCATTTTCTTCCTTCCAATCAGAATCATTGGTCAAATAGAAAATGTGAATGGCACATAACGAAGTAAATAAGGCACGGTGTGAGGGGAAATTTTGTTGGTTAGAGCAGAGGTCTAGGATATAAGGACAATAATAGAGCTCTAAAAGTGCCATATGGTGACTAAAAAGCTCAATTTGTTTCAGAAGCGCTGCATTACACTAGATAAAAGACCTTTTATATCAGCTTCTTTATATCTCGTTTTTGCAAATCGACCCTATTTTATTCCTTCACTCATTTACATATTTTTCTGTTGTTAATAGCAAATAAAAGAAAGATCAAAATTGGCCAAGTTCCATAAAAAATCAGATTTATTCTTCATAAGGTCACAAATGCATGGATAGTCTTAGAGCTAGAAAATAAATCTATTACACTTTTGCCTAAGACAAATAGAATACACTGTATGGATGGAAATAGGAGTTATCTACATAATTAGAAGTCACTAACATATCACAGATTATTGTGTTAATCAGACTATGAAATAAATCATCTTCATCTTTCATTTTTTGATTGACATAGTATCAGTTCAATATATACACACTAAAATATATGTCATCTTTATTTCAATTTTAGAGGAAATAAGGCAAACATTTTAGGAAAGGAAATTAGTATCTGCCTTCAAAGAAAACAAATTACATTGGGGTGCTAATTATATGCACGCTTAATTTAGCCAAAACAACAAGTTTTATATCTAAGCAATTCAATTGTATGAGTTTTCATTACTGTATAAATAATAAAAGGATACATAAAGCCAACATTTGATAGAGGACTTGTTTTTAATCTTGCTTAAACTAGCACAAATCAAAGGCTGCTCAGCTAACAGCAGTAGAAATACAACAACATAAAATAAGTGTGAAGAGAGAATTAAGCCCATACTCTCCTTTTGGCATAGCTTTTTTCTTCCAAGATGTAGTATTATGTGCTGTTCCCTCAGCACCAAAGACACTGTCTTTGCTAAGGGAATAAAATGTATTGCCTGGCACACAATAAAAGAACTCATATTAATGCAGAATGACACTTTAGAGTAGGGATTCGTTTGCCATATATTCCTGAAAGACATAGTAAAGGATAATTGCTATTTTCGTTAACTGTCTCATAGAGTTGCATGCAGTGGTTTAGAAAGCCAGCAACCTGGAACAATCCCAAAGAAACACAGATATCTGTCTCTTTGGTATCCTGATAGCCAAAGGCAATATTCAGTCCCTTCTGATAGACATGCAGTATCTTTTAATTGAATGCTAGCACTTCTTTATACAGCCAATCAAAAGTCTTGAGAGTTTACAGAGCAGAGATGAAGACTGGCCAGGGAAATGTTTTGAGTCTGAGATACTCCACTGCAGTCAGTGGGACCAGGTATTTGTGGCTATGAAAATGCCACGTGAATCTGCATTTCTCAATTCAAATTCTTTCTTTTAAAAAGAAGAAGAAAGATAGATATAAAACCCTGTAACAGACTACTATAGTTCACATTCCACTAAGACTTCATTCAGTTTTATTTTCCTTAATCCATATAAGAAAAGCAGGTCAGTGACCATTAACAGCAATGTATCTTAAGGACATTTAGAAATACGTGTCAGAAGCTTGAGTGCAATAAAAGACAGAGCAGAGCATAAGAGTATAGTGTACTCCACTCTTGAGTTTCAGATGTTCTTGGAGAAAAGGTGAGGAGTCACAGGACAGCTATCCAGCAGTGAAAGATGGCCAAAGAAAAATTGAAAGAGGAAACAAAAGAGAACACAAACAGACTGTCTCTTCACTTCTTTTTAACCTCTCTCCTCGAGGTTCATTGCTTTAAAAACACAAGACAAAGCAAAACAACATCAGGAAAACCCCACTCTGGTGCTCCAGAAACATGACCAGTGGAGAATTAAAGTTATCTGTTATGACTTGGGGAGTACAAGCTTCCAAATAAATGAGTGCATAAAGAGTCATAGAGCTATGTATTTTTCATGAGAGAAAAGATGGACACTAGAATTTAACGAGAGGCTGACATTTTATAACAAGCAGATCTTATGTAAAAAAGATGGTGAGAGCAGTGTATGACAAAAATAGCACAAAGAGGATTTTATTGTAAAAATGCCATTTTTAATACTTCAATACACATTGATTTGGGCTGTTCTGTATCCTCACATGGATCTGTTTTCTGGAAAGATCGAAATTTGGCCATTAGCCATTGTGCCTGAATATCACATAAAAAGAATCATTTCTGCCATATAATTTCAAGAAAATTAAAACCTTGCACAATACTCATTCTTCTTCTGATAAATCCAGCTCAGTATTTTTAATAAGTGATCTACAATGTTTGCCTAGGATTTAGTTCTAAATCTTTCTTACATTCAAATATGGTTGCTGTGAATGTGCACTTGGTTTGTATGAGTGAGCTATGCCACACAAAATTGGCATTTCTGACTTTTAATTCCTGTTATTTATTAATTTATTGATTGCCTTGAAATGTAACCATTAACACCGAGCAAATAGGAGCATACTGTTCTGGAGGAGCTCCAGACAGAGATGGTCTGACTGAGTGTGCAGAAGCATTGAAAGAGCTGTATTTTCAGCGTGCATTACTGAAGTGCTATGAGCCATCACTACCTTACCCTGTAATTTCCTGTCATTACTTTGCAGATGTCTAACACATATAATAGTGAGACTGTAGTACCCTCTTATGTTGGAAAGCTGATAAAAAGTTTCCTGAAATCAGTAAGAGGCATAGCATGTTGCATTTATTATTATGGTTAGCAGAAAGTAGAGCCTGCTAGGGAGCCCACTGAGTATTTTCAAGTGTTCATTCAAACTCTGAACTTTAACCATTCTCTCTTCTTTCTAATCAGACAACTTACAGTGTAATTATCTTGATATATGAAAGGAGGAGGGCTCAGCAGAAAAAAAATAATACTTGCGACTCTTGTTTTGTCTGCTAGCAGAGGACTTCACCATCCTCCACTCCCTCATGATGTCATTTAATCCTTGTTTAAACAGCTCCTGTCTTATTTCTTCAGCTGTGACTGTTGGACCATTTCTTATAGTCATGGCTCTCAATATGATAATGGCTTTGTAATTTTCAGGCATCTGTTTCAGATTCTTTTTTTCCTTCAAGTTTCCTTTATTAACATATTTCTGCTAGAGTTACTATCTAGCATGAATAGAATTATTTGTCTAGAGTGGGCTAAAAATAACACTCATACACAACCAGTTTTAGAGGTTTTTTCAGTCAGCTCCTAACCCTCCTAATGTATGCATTTATGTGATTCTCCATGTCTCTGCTTATTGCTTTTGTTGTGCTAAAACACATTTATATTTATTGACCACATTTGAGTTAAATAAGCAAACCCTGTGTTGAAGAGAAAATCAATTGTATTTTAATTCTGAACATACCACTTTGTATGTAGGAGAAAAATATACCCCAATTAAACATGTGCACAAAACCACACAGACAGAAATAAAGACTGATCTTTCAAAATCATGTCCTTTAAAACTGTGTAATAAAAATGGGCCATTTTTTTCACAGCCACCATCAAGTAATGAAAGAAAGAGATTCAAAAGGACCTATTGAAAAAGACAAAATTATTTCCATTTTTCTGCATCTTCATTCTATATTTATGAAGTTTTAACTCATTTTTCAACTGTCCTAGATCTACTTCTGGAATCCATATCTTGTGCTTTTAGCAAGAGTCTAGCTTGTCAATTTTTATCAGAGGCTTTTAGAAGATACTAATAATTTATATCAATGGATATAGATTGCCAATTGAGCCTGGTTAAATAAAATATTCCTGAAGTCTAACTGACCATATCTAATGAGAATATCATAACTCTGTATTTAGTAGATTTGCATTCAGTATGTCTTTTGATAGTCCTAAGGAACTTATTCATTGTGGGCTTTCCATTTAAAAATCCACAAGAAAAATGAAATCACGCTAAAAACAGTAAAAAAAAAAAGCACCTATCATGAATCAGTTTCAGGACTACAGGCTGGTCTAATCTCTCTATACATACTAGTAAATTTAGTTGCCCAGATACAATTTTAAGCTTTGTGTTTCTTATTTTGGTTTTTCCTCTCATGAGTGTTTTAATGGTAACTAGAGCCACATGTTAAGTGCTAAGTCTATAAACATATTATTTACACGAGCCAAGATATCTAGGTCTGAGCCTCCAGCTCTGCAATTCCATCACATACCTTCCATTATTTTCAGAGTCAGGCATCAGACTTATTTCAATAAAGCCTGAGTTTGTGCATGCCTAACGTATTCCCAGCCATGCCAAAAAATCATCTTCTTTGTTTCTTCCTCTGCCATCCTGGATTACCTAACTCTTGAAGGAGCTCTGGGATACATTTTCTGTCTAAATGTCTGAAAGGCAGTTGCCACAGTGCTGTATTGCTGAAAAGGAGATAAAATGTTATTCAGAGCCAAGAGATGTCCTTTCTCTGAAAATAGCCTTTAAACCCAAATGCATTCCTGAACAAAGAATTCTCCAGGCAAAGAAGTAAAAGATAAAAGCAGGGGTGACTCTTCTCACATACATTGCAGAGAACCAAAGACATCCGGCTTGTTACTCAACTAACGTTCAAGACAAATAAAATGAATATTGCATTTCCCCTCCTTAGTGGGAACTCTAAACATCACAGGCTACTGCTTCACACCACTTATAAGCCCTACCCCTGTCAAACAGACCTTGCATATCCTACTGCTGCAATCCTGCTATCTTTCTCTATAGTTTGTTGATATAATGTGTCCTTCTGTAGAGGATCAAAGATAGGACAGTTCTTTTTTTTTCCCCCGTATTAGTTCCTTTCTCTGTCATGAGGCCATCTGTTGGATTTCCTCTAAAAAAAAGTGTGCTCCTTGTGTTCTCTGCTCCACCCTGCATCATTCCTTGTGTCTCAGACCCTGCACTTGTGGCGTTGGCTACTTGTGTATGTCAGCTTCAGTGTCCTGGTGTTACAAATTCTGCTACCTCCTTGCTCCTCCATTTGGTGTTTTCAGGGTCTCTCCTCATCCCCATATCTTTTCATTTCATTACTCTTCCCCATCAGCCCCTATTGATTCTTGTATGCTGTACACAGTCACATCTCTCAAACACATCTCTTCATCCATGGTGTGACTCTCTGCTTGTGTTATATCTCTTTCTCAGTTTTAAAGAATGTTGGCACTCCCAAAAGCAAAACTCCCGTACCTCTTCTGCAGGAGCTACTTTCATATTCCCTTTTTTCAAGTATTATATTATATCAGTTACTTTGGTTAAAATATTAAAGTTGGTTTTGATTAGCTTCCTTTCCTTCCTTTTATGTTCGTATCAGTATTCTTGCACGCAAACTAATCTTCTTACTTCTCCCCTTATAACCATTTTAAATTCCTCTGTTCTCGTCCACTGTTATCTAAAACTGTGATATGGCTATGGTTTTATTTTTTCTTTGTGTTTTATCAGAACAACAAATCATCCTCTTTTTTGGCCTTCTTAGACTTCTTTCAAAAATGAACTTACAACTATTTATAGCAACAAAACTGGAGGGCAGTATCTGGAAGGATAAAGCATGCTCCGGTAAGGCTGAAATGAGTAATGTATCACAGGTTGTACATGAGAATGAAGCAAGGCGATGCTCATTAAAAATGCATGTTAATTCCTTGAGCAATGTTTCTCATAGCCTTTCTAACACAGCCTAGACCTTTTACTGTTACCGGGACTTCTCAGAAAATAGATATTAACAAAGTCTTGCAGGAGTGATGAATAGAGACAAGTAGATCCCTCAGGTCTCTGTGAAGAGAAAGTATCTTTTAGTAGCAGAAACTTAGACCTTTATTCTCTCCAGTCCAAAGGGAGCTTTCAGTTAGACTGTTAAACAAATGGCATGTGCTCCTCTTCTCTTCATTTATTCTGTTGGCAGTATCTGCACTGGCTTTATCATTGTGAGACTTAGCATTATGCCATTTAAGATTAATTGAGCAAGGCTAGGAATTAAATTAATATGATGCCATTAATATTTGAACAGCATGTTACAACTGCCTATAAGATTATTTATAGCTCCTTTTGCATTACAATATCTTTCATACATATTGTCTAAACAAAAAACTTCTATTCAAAATATGTTCGAAATTGTGATTGAAAATATATACTACAAGGTGAATGCATGCAATAAACATACTAATTATTAAAATAAATGTATATGCGCATTAGGTAATTATTTTATTCATCTTTCCCAATTAGCAGCAGAAAGAATCCATATGTATGACACAATTCCATAAATTAGTCACACCGTAAGTAAATTGACCTTGCTTCACCACTCTAAACAGCCTTAGAAGGTTAAAAAAAAAAGAGTATTTTTGCATGCTCAGAAATTCAATTACTTATGCACCAAATCCTAGACCTATTTATATATATATAGATACATAAAATGTACTAATCTTAAGTGAAGTCATAACTTTAGTTTTACTTTTCTGGTCCAAATACAGGCAGTAAATTGGAGCAAGGCTTGGAGAACTTCCTGGAGCAGCAACCACCTGGTCCGGTCAGGGCAGCAGTTAATGTTTTATTCAGAGGAAAGTTCAGATTAATTTGTTGATGGTGTAGAAAAACAGACATATAGTTTCCCAAATGTGTACATTATGCTAAACTAGGAAAAGCTATGAACAGAGAAAATAGGATAACAAGGAATAAAGTGGTAATGTGGGCATGAACAGGAGCTTGAGATTAAAGTAGCAAAAAAAGCCGGTCAGCACATTCTGAAAGTAACAATCTAAAATGTAACTTTTCTGAGGGAAGTACTTGGAAACCAATAATGCTGGGAGAGACTAAGGCAAGATACAGGTACTAAACTGGGTGTGAATCTGTGCTGGGAAACAACGGAAACTGGTATGATTTTGAGCTGGAGATGCTTAAGCAATGCATGCTAGGACATTGATAGCCTCTTTCTACACAGCTCTGATAAAACCACATCTAGAATCTTCCATCTCAGTATGACATGCCAACAGAGAGAGACATTTTGAGGAAAATAAATAAATACAAGCATGTGAGAAATGGAGTTTTCACAGTAGAAAGATGAAAATATGAAAAAGACATCCAAGCCTCTAGAAATAGGAATATAACACTGGACTCCTGAATTTACTCAATACCTTTATGTACAACTTACTTAAAATGTATTAGTTTGTCATGACAAGAAGAATTTCTCCACAATACCTTTAAAATAAAGCTGCTGATTCAGGAAAAGCAAACAGTTTTAAATTTGGCAGATTAACCCACTTTAGGTTCCTTTCCTTTAATTTGCACTTTCAGATGTTGGACATTATGGTTTGTATGGTGTGGTATTATTGGTTAGATGAAATGCTGAAATATAAAAATATATATTTCAGGAGGTACAAAATTGAAGATGGAAAAATAAAAATTTTGTTCAAAGACATTACTGGTGAGTAACTAGAATTTCTGCACTTCAGTGTGTTCTAAGCAAGTGCTCATGTTTTGCTCTTCTAACAGGTATAATAACAATCTTTCCTGGCTCCAAAGCACTAATTTGAAGAGGTATATCAGAATATTTTATGTACACATATATAAGTAAATAAACTTTAAAGATTAAAAAGATGAGAGCATCAGAAAATATTTGTGACGCTGAGATAGAATGAGAATCAGATTTTTCCTTCTATGTTAAACAATGGAAAATACCGTAATCAACACTTAGAACTGGATTATATGTTTTGAAGAAGACATCTCTGACCCTGTATGGATGTTGAACAGAGGAATTGTTATTTTTGCATCTGTAGTTTAAATGGATTGTTAATTTTTACTTTTGTTTGTAAGAAAACAGAGCAATGATGACACAAAAAGGGCAAGAGGGCAGAGCCAACCCAGGTTCTACATCACCACTCAGGGCAAGACCCAGGGAGACAAATTGCTTAGATTCACCATTTTCCATCTGAAAATCAGTGAGAAAAATTAGGGTTTCCTCGTATTTCCTGATTGTTCCACTTTTTTATGATCACTCATTCCCAAGGACAGCAAGACAGTGAGTTCTCTGGGTTCTCCAAGCATCTTTCTTTGCTAAAGCTGAGAGACTTTCTATCATTTATAGCCATGCCCAGAACAAAATATCAGATGTTTTTACCAGCTGTTTGACTGAAGAACCATGCCTTTGATTGTTAGGGTAACACAGGAGGTGGTTGCAGACAGTGCCCTAGTTCTTTATTGTTTCTTTTTCATATTAAATAAAATGCCAGCTAGGCAAAGTTGTCCAGTTAGCAATGCTGGCAAAGAAAAAAAAAGCCTGTCTAAGATCTAGCATGTACAGAATTAAATTTTAATGGCAAAAAACTCTGTGCTCTGAAATGGACGTTTTGTACCTAAGTATCTGTGTCTTGGATAAATAGAAGAAAACAGGCTGCTCAGTATCTTGAAGAAATAAGAGTGGATTAGTGATGAAAATAGCAGGTATTTCATTTCGTCCTAGACCCCTTCTAGAGCTTTTGTTAGTGATAATGACTTCTGAGGCAAACTAATTAGCTGATCAGAGACCTACCCCTAAACCAGCCTGAAGCAACGGTCACTTCAAAGGTTTTAGTAAATCTGCTTTGGGAACATTTCAAGGCTATCACATTTTGAATTTGATACTTTTGATTTCTCTGATTCCAACAAGGATCTTCAACTGGGAAAAAGAATTCTTGTGAGAAATACATGAACAATCTAACAGAAAAAGACATTTTATGGAAATGAGAGCAGTGTTTCTGCGAATGCAGAAGTGCTCAACACTTAGAGGTATCTTTCTCTCTGTGCTTCTGTGGTGGTTTTGTTCGGTCTCTTAATGGAAAAGTTCCTTCAGATGATTCCTTTGGCAGTGTGTTTTCAGCAGCAAGCTTGTAAATTACTCCACAAGGACTCACCTGTGCACCCACTGGTTGCTCTTAGAGATTTTTGTAATGAGAAACCTTTAGTGCTTGCTTGTCCTTTCCCTGTACAACCTCATGCTTACAGTCGTTTAACTTCTGAAGGGAGCTGAATCAAGCAGGGAATGGAGGCTGCCCTTTAGAAAGCATGGGTAGAGTGGAAAGTAAGTGCAGTAATATAAGTGACAATAAGTGAAACGATGGGGAAGTCTGGTGTGAGGAGATGCCAAGCAGGCAGGCAAAGCCATGTGCAAGCAGTGGGATAAGGGGGAGGGTGCACAAGTGAACAGGGATGCAATTCAAGCCCGTTTCACATGCACTGTCAAACACTTCTTGAGATTTAGGTCAAAGTATATCTTCATTTCATCTAAAAAAATATCAGTCTTTTCAAATACATCTGGTGATTATTTACACAGAATTATGAACAAAATTTCTGCTAATTTATTTTAAATTGGGAAATATATTTTCAGCATATATCTTTTTTTATACCCTGAAAACAATTTTCCAAACTACTCTTTGAAAAAGATCTCACCTAAAATTAAGCTAAAAAGCCCCAATAACCTTTAAGCTATTCCTCATTTATATAAGCGATATTAATCAATTCAAATGAGTAAAGACAATTTTGAAAGTAAGGTTACACAAACAGTTATAAATTAACTTTTTTCTCCATTTTACAGTCAACTGTACTTGTAAACTACAGCTCATAATTATTAAAAGACTTTGTAGTTTAGCCAAAAAAGGGAGCAAGACTTTGCTGACAAAGCTAGATTATGCCTTTTAGCAAAACAAATAGTTAAACTGTGATTACTTACTGTAATCACAGGCGCTGGTCTTCCTGCCTCAGCTCCCTGTAAGTAAGTCCACCAGCTCCTCAAGCACTTCCTCTGGGATGTCTTGGGCTGCCCCGGGCTGCCTCTGCCAGGGACACAGGTGGCTGCTCCCCTTTAACCTGTCCCAGGGCATTGTGACTGCTGTCTTGCCAGGTGGTGGCATGGAATGGAATGGAATGGTACAGAATGGAATGGAATGGTACAGAACAGAGTGGAATGGAATGGAGCAGAATGGAATGGAATAGAAATGGAGTAGAATAGAATAGAATAGTCAACTGTTCAGGTTAATATGAATTTTTTCTTTGAATAGTTTGGGAGCAGACCAGAGTCGGTCCATGGTGCCAACTGGATTAATCAGTGAAACAAAGCCTGAGAAAGGATTTATAATAGCTTTGTAACATTCCTGGAAAAGTTTGCTTTTCCAAGAAAGACAATATTTATCAATGTAAAGTTGCAATGCAATTAGTGTCTTACAAAAATCTACATTTATTTACATTGTTTCTTCCTTTATGAAGATATATATAAACTTACAATTCACATGCAGATTTGTGTAGTGTATCAGTATTTTAAACACAAAGCTGAGATACAGGTCAGCAATGTGCAATATCCCTCTTATTTTTTTCTGCTCATAAAAGCATTTTACAATGCTGTCACAAGACAGAAAAACCAATAAATGTAAGAAAAATGCCTGCATGCATGTGAATCACACTTTCAGATAGCATTAATATAACGTGATTAGTTCAAACTGGGATCATTTCCCAACCTCATTTCAACCTGCAGGTCTTCCCAGACACTGGTCCCACAGGTTCACTTGAAGCATGTGGGTGCTCAATTAGACTTTTTTATGATGCCTATTAAATTATAAAAGGTGGTCTATGCTCAGACCTGTGAAGCACTCATTAGTGTAGTGTTATAACAGCGAACAAGCTTGATTGCAAAAGCAGAGGCTGAGCAGCTCATTCATGTTTTCGGAAACTGATTTTAATTGCCTGCCACCTTACACTCTGTGCCATTGCAATGTCTCATCACAACAAAGAATATCAAAGGCTCCAGCAGCTGTGCCCATGCTTTCATTTTTCTTTCAGTAACAGCTTCGTCAACAGGACTTGGGGCACAGGGCTGTGGTTAACCAAGGAAAGGTGAGTGTTCCCTGGCTCTAAGAGCTCCTGTAGAAAGAAAACTGGTTGTCTAAACAATGAGATAAGCACAGCTTTGTGTTCGACTGATCAATGGCGCTGCATCTCTGATGGTATGTTTGACTGTTGTATCAGAAACAGCAAGCTGCCTTGATTTCCTTAACTTGCTCAAACTCTTGCTGCTTTGCAAGGCTGCCAGAGCCTGCTGCAAGTTTCCAGCAGCCTGGAAGCTGCTCTGAGCTTTTTATTTCATTCCGTGTCTCTCTCAAGCACTTCTGTTCAAAGGGAACATCAATTACTCCAATTCAGACTGATGGCTTGCATGAAACACACCTCTGTCTCACATCCCACCTTTGTTTCCTATTAACCCTACTGTTACTCGGCTTTTCTTCTAATTTCTACCTGTCTTGCAACTACCTGTAACTCAGGAGTGAGACAGAGGAAAGACTGATCTGTGACTAATACTGTGAGCACGGTGGCATACTGTGTGACAAGCGTATTTCAACACTGAATAGAGAGGGGTCATAGGAAAAAATCAGTTAATAATGCAGCAATGGGGAAGTGATGACACCGGCAGTGCCTCACAAGGGAAGAAAATCCCACAGGAGATGTCCGTGGGAGAGGCTCATACCACATATCACACATTTGGTGATATGTTTGTTGTACAGTTAGTTCACTGATTTTGATGAGATCCTCTCTGCACTCAGGTGCCATTCAACTGGAAAATGCAGTGGCCTCATGGAGCAATTGCATGAGGTAGCAGGCAAACCATGGCCTGCTTATAACCCACAATGTTAATTAAGGCTACATTAGATTGGTACATAACATATTTCACACAAATATTTACTAAGGGCTGACTAAGGTAGTAGTACTAAAGTATCTTTCACTGACTTCCAGCTGTTTCTAATCCCATGCTGACTTCCATAAGAGAGACTTCTATACCTTCTGCATATTTCATTTGCAGCAAATGTAATGGAAAAATCATTTTGCCTTTGGCTGCCACGTTAGAATATGGGAAAATGGCATTTCCTAGGATTGCTACAGAATATTCCCTCCATATTAAGGAGTCTCTGAATGGAGAAAATGACTTTTAGTGATTTCCTCAGTAGCAAAATAATATACATGAGGCAAGATAATACCTGGTATCAGATCAGCTTCCAGACACGAAGCTGATCATGTACCTGGGGCCTTGTTTGTTCTTACCATCTGCAACCCTTGGTCTGATTTCTGTTTCCTCAGTTTTGTCCAACCTTTGTAGGTGCCTGGGGAAGAGCCTTACAGATGCCAGGAGACAGAAATAATCATAAGTTAGACCGGCAAGGCAGAAGGCCACTAAGTAAGCACTGTGAGCAGCAGTAGGTTGGTTGGTTGGTTTTTTTTTAGCAAACATATGTAGTGTTGAACCATATTGATAAGGACTGCAGACTAGAAAAAGGATAAACTGAGAGCAGGCTTTTGTTTCCATGGCCGTATGTCCCGGTCAGTTGTTCGCTTACCTGTTATCCTCCGTAGCTATGTCTACAGTAAATTAACCACATACAGACTATTTTCTCATAGGAAAAAGATACAGAGGATAATAAGTCCAAACACTGTGTTTTCTTAGATATTGCATAAATACATATTCCAAAGGCTTTCCAGAGTCCTGGGAGCCTGAGCAATGGTTTCACACATATGTCTTTCTGTGAAATGTATGCTAGCAAGCTAAAAGCAAAGTGCGTGTAGTTTATGATAATGGGAGGAAAGAACTAAGGAATTCCTTGTGGCTGTAGGGTAGATAAGGCAGGTGCTAGTAATTGCCTATATGTTTCCATGAACTGATGTCTGGGTTGATACCAGTTTTGGAAAGTTTCACAGCAAAGTAAATAATTCCTCATGTATGTCTCAAAGTTGTTTCTTTGGAGGTGCCTTTCAAAAAAAAAAGGCACTGAAGACCTCTTTGTAGAAAGGCAACAAGAAAATGAGGCAATGAAGGTTGCTGCTGTTTACTCCAGAGCTAGGACAGAAGAGGAAGGTACAAAGAAATGTTGGCAGCAGGAAGAGGAGATGTCCTCTACATAGCTGTTCCTGGCAGTGTGAGATCTTTTCTGGATGCAGGCATAACACAGGGCACCGGCAGTGTTCACTATTATACCTATGAACCAACATGCAGGGCACTTTAGACTATGTTAAAAATAGCAAAAAAATTGAACAATTAATTTTTTAACACTTAATGTCAGCTCAAAGTAGCGCCCTTAAATGCATACCAGACAACCCCTTCCTTTGCTACTTTTTAGTCCCCATCTGTTGCCATAAATGCTTTTCTTTTTCTTGAATATTATTCTTGTCAGCTCATGAAGTGCTCTCACTCTGGGCATGGAGAGAAGGAAGGACCAAAACAGTAAATCCCATTTAAGGGCTGAGAATTCAAGTGTTAAGCGATGTCTGTGTTGCATGCTTACGGAGGGGGAAGATGTAGGTATTTATGTTTCTTAATCCCTGTTCCATTTTGATCAGTAGGTGGTAGGAGGGTGGGAGAAAAGAGACTGAAAGCTCAGGACAGAAACATTATTAGAATTGTGGTAATGCCATCGTGAGCACAAATCAATACTTTAAGCCTTACTTACAATTGTATTAATATCCCACTGTGTTGATTGAATATAGTCTCCTCTCATCTTTGTGTCATAGCTCCTCATGTGAGTTTTAGACAGTATGTAGTCTCCTAGAGGCCCTATTTTTTTGCTAGCACTCCTCTAACCTGCCACAAGATCATCTGCTTTACTATGTTATTGCTTTCCATCCCAGCTTTTTCACTCTGCTTGCAGACCTGCTAGTCGATCCTGCTGGATGACTGTCAAGCACTCAGAGGGACCAGTACTTACGCTATCTAGAGAGAACTGGTACCAGCAATCATAATGTGAGATTACCCAGAAATATCTACACATCCAAAAAGCTGGAGCAGCAAAGGGTGGCATCCAGCTGCTCACCCATGTTTCATCAGGGAGGTGACATTGGCATGGGGTGGTCTCAGAGCACTGGTGGCAGACACTGGCAGGCTGGCAAGCCAGGTATTGTGGTACGCCCATGAGAAGGCATGGTCATTGCACATCACTTCTTCTGGGGCAGGAGGCATCTAGGCTTACTAATAAGAAGGGCAAACCAGCAGTTCCCAAAGGAAAACTGGAATTGAGTGCGCCCTCAGCAAGTTT
>NW_009933297.1:0-3358 GCF_000696875.1 Nestor notabilis
GGACAAGGGGTAATGGCTTCAAACTTAAACAGGGGAAGTTTAGGTTAGACATAAGGAAGAAGTTCTTTACTGTGAGGGTAGTGAGACACTGGAACAGGTTGCCCAAGGAAGTTGTGAATGCTCCATCCCTGGCAGTGTTTAAGGCCAGGGTGGATGGTGTCTTGGATGACATGGTTTAGTCTGTGGTGTCCCTGCTGGAACTAGATGATCTTAAGGTCCTTTCCAACTTTAACTATTCTATTATTCTAGGGGTCTTGCGTCCAATTTTGTGTAAACTGTATTGAAATTAATAAAAGCTAAGAAAAAACAAGTGGGATGTATTAAATTGAATACATTTTGGGGAAATAGTTTTCATAATAGAAGAAATATGCTGCTCTTCAGCCTCAAATTGCTGTAGCATTTCATGGACATAATTACTCTTTCAGTCTTCTGAAAATAAGGAAAAGCCATTTCTTCCATTTTATAGACGAAGAATTGAAGCACTACATGGAAAAATCTCTTGGAAGCATCAATATCACTCTGGAGTACTGACTTAAACCCATGACTGCCAAGATAAAGTACATGATGGAAATAAAGTTCACAGCTAATTTCCTTTCAGCTTCCTTTTTTCTTGTTGAGTAATTTGAAAGATTGCAGTCTGTTCCCCTCAGATAAGAGTTCCCTCTCCTCTTAGTAATATTCCTTTGTCTTTTTCTCAGGGTAGACAAGATGTGGCAGCTGCACCAAAAATTTACTTACAAAGTTGGTCCACCAAGCCAGAAGTAATAAAAATCCTTGCTATATCACTACAGTGGAATAACAGAGCATCTGAGTTCTTAGAGGCATCATCTGAACACTTCCCATGACCATTAAATTCACTTCTCAAATCGAAAAGAAATTCAATGGGGTAAAATAGCCTCTATTGACTAACATTTTCATTACATAGCACCATAGAGCTCAGAAAAGAATGGTCTGTTACTTCTGCTTTCTAATGGGTATTTATTATCCCCAGGCACGCTGAGGTGTCAGAGTACTGCAGGTGATTAATGATTTTACCTGCTGCAAAAGAGCAATTGGAGAAATGTCCATTTCATTTATTATCTGAGAAACACTACTAAAGTGTAACTATCCAAGTACTTGCAGAGGAGGACACTTTATAATCAATAATGAATAGAACTCAGTCACCTTAAAAGCCATATAAACTGGAGTTTAGAAGTAACACCTTTTATGAACTGACAGACTTTACCCTGCTGGTGATTGAATTACAGAATAACTTCATCTATCAGATGAAGATGTTTTGAAAGCATCTTGTTACAGAAGGAACTATGCTATCTATGCTGAAAACAGACCACCTAGTCTGGGGATGAGTATGCCACATTAAAAATTGTGGTCCTCCTAGTTGTACAATAACTCCAACTTTAGAGTCACACTGGTTTTAAATTGGTTCTGCTGAGATGACACAGTTCACACCTATGTAATTCAGTATATTTATCGGAGATGCCAAACTTTTCTGCAGGTCTCATTTAGGTCTGACTTCCTCTTTCATACCTGACAATGTTTTTGTACCTGCAGTGAACCGCAGCTTCCACGCTGCTAGCAACTTAAATGCATGTCAAAGAATTCTCATTTCTAATGAAGGAGAGAAAGAATAACTACAAACCCCAGATCTCAGACATTGTGGTATCACATCTACCACATTAAAAGTACAGGTTCAAGGTATTCATTTAGACCAGTAATTTAAATCTGAGCCTCCCATATGAGGGATTCTAAGCATTTTAAGTGGCTGGTGCCTGGCTGTTCTCAGGTAGGTGGGTTTTGTGTCTCATTTTCATTGTGGATATTGGTCATTTTGTGTATGTCTGTCTTCGTTTCTCACTGTGACCAGACCTCCCATTCTGAATTTGGAAAGATTAATTTTAGGGAAATCAGCATTTTTCGAATAAAAACCCTCTAAATCTTCTACAGAATGTTCCCAGCTGTTTCTAGTCATGAACATTTATTACCCTGAGGGCTTCCACCCTACTGAATTTCAGAGGTCTTTTGCAAGCAGTTAAGGTGTTGAAAACACTCAAATAAAGGTTACAAGAACCCTCTATAATAAGAAGCAGCAGGCAGCCTAAGTATAAGAATTGCTACTTGTTCCTCCAGCAAAAATTAGCTAGGATAGCACTGTAATAATGATGGCATTATAGAATATGAATGTCTCTAATTCCCAGATCAGCACTTGTCCTGTAACATACAGATCTGCCTGGGATAATTTCCTTTTTCACTGGCATTCATATTCAAGTGCCTTAGCAGCTATCCATGCAGCCCCAAGAATGTCGAAGATGACATTCTAAAGAACAGCAGCTTTGGTGATTACATAGCCTCCCTGCTCCAGCTGCAGTCTTACCACATATCATACACTAGTATCAGTAAAGCTTGAGTTAAGTCCCAAAGCATAACTCGATTAATTATCAACACCCTGTATAATGGTTTCATGACAGCTTTTAGATCACTATGACAATAATAACGAAAAAGATACTGTGCAGCCACATGTCGATACCCCTACAGCATCTACAGTAGTATTTCTAAGTGCAAACCATCATTCCTCTTTAACTTCCAGGGATTTAGATTTAAGTCAGGACATTGCTTTTCAGCCAGAAGACAAAAGTCCTAAATCCCATACCAGTTTTAGGCTGTGCACTTCCTCTGACTCCCGCTGAGCAGTTTCTATCGTGCGCTGATGAGAATATCAGAATTAGACAAAAATTCTCTGAACAGTCATGCCTGTTTCTCTCATGTATCATCACCACTAATGCTGTTGCAGTGTCTTCAGGGCTTGCTGACATAATGCCTGAGCTTCTCCTTACAGCAGTTTTGCTACAGAAGATACTACAAATGCCTGTTGCTTTGGCATCATGTTTCTTTTTCCCCTACTTTGTCCGTCTTTAATGGAATCATTCTTGTTTCTTTTTCCTGAAATTACTTTTTTGGTATTAAAAAATGAAGATAAAAATCTCTGCAGAAGGAATCTTCCATCTCTTCCTCCTAATTTCACCAGTCACAGATTGTTCAGAGCCACATTATCTTAAGCAGCAAGTGCTTATGCAAACCAAACCATCACTGTATGTTTGCCTCCCTCTTTCCTCTTATAGAGCTTTTAGTATATGCTCCAAAATACTGCTATCTAATTTCTTTCCTCTATTTTTCCATTTTATAAACAATGGATGAAACAAAGTTATTACCAAATAAAGGCAACAATATCTTCCCATCCTCTAATAACCTTGTCATTGATTTCTACAACAATGGCTCTTAAAGTGACCACTGGATTTCTCTTTTTAAATTCCTGTGTACTGTTCCCTCCTCGATACTTGTTCCTTCCCAGGCTTGACATTCC
>NW_009933297.1:3389-17951 GCF_000696875.1 Nestor notabilis
ATGAAATCATGCAGAAGCAAATAGAAGTTAACCTGCATTTTCAACTCTCTGGGTCCTCAGGTGTTTCAATAAAAGCAAAGCAAGTTATCTTTGGCAAAAATTGAGAAACCAACAACATTCTGAGAGTACTTCTACATGTTTCTAAAATACTGTAATACAATGTGTTTGCTTTGCATTTTTGCCTGGTGATAGAAACTATTTGTACAGCTTTTCCTTTCATCTCAACCAAAGACCATCATGTGTCTAGTACCTGTCATATGTACATGGTCATACTGGCAGGAAACTTGCATAAAACACATCTGTTTGTTTTATCTAAATAATCTCATTACCTGCCAGCAAATAGTGTAAATAATGTGGTGCACAGAAACAGATCTCAAACTGAATTTGAGTCGGTAAGCTAAGGACGAGAACACTAACTTATATTTCAGAGCATAGGAAATACTCCTACCAAGTAAGTTTGACTCTTACTTTGTTCACATCAGAACCAGGTTGCAGGGGCAGCTCATTTCATTTCTCTGCAAACCAACCTAAGGATGGAATATTCACAGAAAAACAGGTGGCTGAAAGCAGCCAGCAGAGTCTAAATTCCACAACTTTAAGAGAATATTAAGGGAACACTACAAAGAAAACTTTGTAGTTTGCTTTTCATCAAACACTTTAAAATGTGGCATTTTATAGGGCAGGTTAGAAGCGTAATGTGTTTCTAAACCAGCAACACGTACTCACTTGATCAAACATGTAAGAAAAGCACTCAGTAGTTTTCCGGTCTTGTCTAAATCTATCATACATTTGGCTTTTCAACCCATATCCTCACAAGTTGGTCTTAAAGACAAATGTGCTTTGTTTTCCCCCACAGTCTTAGGAAGAAATGATTGCTCATCTCAAAGCATAGTGAAGCAAAGAGGTATCAGAAATCTGTAGACACTTCGGACTGAAAGGCAATGTCAAAAGAAAAAAGAAAAGAAAAGAAGAATAGTAAAACAAGAGGATGAGAAAAGCACAAAGAACAAAGGAAAGAGAATGGGGAAGGGAGACCAAATGGAGGCCTTCGACAACTGCAGAAAAACTGGGGAGGGCCATGAAGTCTTGGAAGGATAGTGAAAACTGACCTGGAGATCACGTGTCATACCTAAACTACCTTATTACCTAGTTCATACACAGCATGTATATGGAACTGGGTTTTGGTCCCGAACAGGACTTAACAGATTTATGAGTCAAGACTATATGATACAGTGTACACACAAATACACATAAGACAAATTGCAATGACACGGCTATATTTCTATTGAATAATGTAATATGTGTCAGGGGAAGAATCCCCCTGGCCGAACAGCTTTCAGTTGAAGCTTTGCTGGAAGATCTTTACTTCTGAAGGGTTCAACTAGGAAGGAAGGAAGGAAAGAAGGAAGGAAAGAAGGAAGGAAAGAAGAACGGAAGGAAGGAAGGAAGGAAGGAGTGATATAGAAGCTGCAGGCAACATCCAACATACCTTACTGTAAACCCAGAACTCAGTAAACAAAGATGGTTAAGAAGCTAACAGTGTACACAATGTGTTTGTTATATTTAAATTCTGAAGATCATTATTAAGCCAAATAACAGTATAGTGACTCTATCACAGAGAAAAGAAAACAAATTACAGTTCCCAAAAAACACCAAAATCTAAATGTGGGGCTGAGACAATGATAAGAGCAACGTGTACTTAGCACACTACCCTGTTATGGGTTTCCAGCTCAAACACTTTCATCTATCCCATCAGGCTACTATGAGTGAAAAGAAACATTAAAATGTATTCACTCTCCTTCTGTAGTCTTAATTCAGTGTAAGCATGAGTTGAATATGAAAACGTGAACATCAGTTTCCACCTTGTGCTGTAAAAGTGAAATGTGTTGCTCCCTGAAGATTTTGTTATGAAAGGCCTCATCACTGTAAAAAACTGTGAACTAGAGGTGAAAGCATAGGTAAATGGATAATAGAAATTCTTTTTGAGAGAACAAAGGATGAACAAAAGAGGCTAATATCTTATTCTGTAAGTGGCATCTTAAGGTTTTGCATAGCATTTTGAATGGAAGCAGGAAGTCTCAAAAATCTAAACCCATACTTCTGTGTAGTCCTAGCAATCATTCCCCTGTTCTTTCTTGCCTTTGAAGCTACATCACTGCAGCTATAATAAAATATACCCAGGACAGAATTGGTTTACATGCCTTTCCAAAGAACCACACCTAAAGTCACTTCAGAGAGGTGTGCACCACTGAAGGAAGTGGGAATGCTGCTGTTAGCCTTAACACACAGAGCATAAAGCTTTAGTGCATAATAAAGCAGCCCACTGACTTAATGATGCTTCTTATTGAAATCATATTATATCTGTGGTCTGTGATCTGTGCATATTTCCAAGTGACTTGGCATGCTGTAGGTTTTATCATCAAATGGTTTAAAACTTTCTTACACTAGCCAGGAGTACGAAACTACAAGAGCCAGCTATAACTCTTTCTCTCCTCCAGTCTCACTTAACTGTAATAAGCTGCAATAAAACAAGTGAAAAAAACAAAAGGACATTCTGCCAGCTCTTAAGCAGAGGGAATTTTAAGGCTCTAGGACCTGACAGATGTGGGGAACAAGTCCTGTTGTGGTAGTGAAGGGAGGATGGATACCAACGGATGAACAGGGTGGTTGATATCCTTTAAGGCAACCAGTGATAGGTGGATGACATTGAGGAGCAAGGGAAATGGACCCCTACTTTTCTCCATATCCTAGACCAAGAGTTTTCAAGGAATTCTTGTGCTCCCAAAGAGCTATTTTGCACTTAAAAAAGCACAGGGCAAAAATGCTAGAACAGGTGCAGGCAGAAGGTTCCCCCACACACTTTTTCTCTCCTAGTTCATTAAAAGCACATAACATCTGCTTCACTGTATGTCTATACAACACAGTATTACATAGAGATGCTCAGGCTAAAGTTAACTAAGACTGGATACTGGTAGTACTGCTTCCCTGTTAGCACAGTTCTGTGTCTCAGTTCATTAGCTCTGGGGAGATAACTAGTAGATCAGCCTAGGTGGAGGCAAGCTAAAATGGCTTAAGCTGGTATATCTTTTGCAGATCAAGCTAGAGTATCCCCACTGCACTGGGCTTATTTAAACACATCTGGTTTAATGCAGAAGTGAAGCAAATACTAGTAATTGCTTCCTCCTTATTTTTATTGCTGCGGTCATAACAATTCTAAGGAGGAAAGAAGAGCTTCCAGATAATTCACCACTCCTACCGCCCACCCCCAAAAAATCTGCTCTTAAAATACACACATCTAGAAAAAGACAGGCAGAAGAGAAAATAAGAAAATAGTATCAGGAAAATAGGAATATTCTGTCTTTTTATCTTTGGGGAAAAAAAGGATGGGGTGGCTCCAATCATAATCCTATTGTACTAAACACTAAAACATATACAGCCAACATTTTTATTGTAAATCTTAAAAACATCCTGTTTTTTCTCTTGAGGAATGTCTTCTGGGGGGTCATAAGGACTGTGCAAGAAGTTCTATTTCATCAGAATGGAAATTACTGAATATTTCTGGCAAATAAAATACATGTGAGACATGATGCTTCTTAGACATTTGTAATAATGCTACATCTAATCTTGAACAAGCACTGAAGGGAGGCTAATAGTGTCTGGTCATACAGGTTGCAAAATCAACATCCAGACTGACACAGTGTTTTTATGGGGAGATCCTGCAGCTGATGGATGCCATGATATACTTCAATTGCTGTGCTATTAAAGTATATGTGTCTCCTCCTCCCAGTCCCCTCTAAGGGACAACGAACAGTAAAACCAGCCACATCAGCTGTGTACAATTCACAATGCACAGAAACTCTAGGATAAAGACTAAGTAAAATCCAGGCACCTGTGACAATATACGAAAAATCTTCTTCCATATTCATATACCTTTATTCATTTAGTTCTTTACCATGAAGCACTAGATGGGCCCCATTAAAATTCAGTGGTGGGCTACAGAGTGCTGAAATGTGAATTTGCATACTAATTGGCAACAGAAAGTTCTGCAATCAGAAATATCAAAGACACGTTGGAATAATCTCTGAAGGGGAGAAGCTCTGATTCTACTTGATATTTGCTAAAAAATATAAACCAGCTACCAATTATAAAGGATTCCTGATTGACAGATAAAATCAGTTTGGTTGTAAGTAATTTAAGCATGTCTAAACTCAAATCTTGTCTTCAGGAGCAACTTGCATGACATAAAATTTCACTGCATTAACTAAATTAAGAAAGACTTTCAAAGTGGCCAACCTTATTCAGTGCTGAAAAGAAAGAAGAAATTAAGGCAAACCTTCCATATATTTGTGTCCTCCACCAGCTAGAAAATCATGTGTGCATGTATTCTGGATATGATGAAAGGCAAAGATAATCTCTTATTCTTTGAGTGACGAGATGCAAGACACTCGTCCCAAGAGGCAGCTGGCCTGTCTCCTGGTTTGATAGCTCATATGGCTCATGGGTGCTGTATTTTTTACCTGTTCTCGGGTGAGTTCTATCCAGGCTGAATGTTTCTTTTGTCCTTTTATCCTTTCCCTTTCCACTCTTTATTAATATTTTAAAATACTAAAACATTACATTCACCACTTCAATTAGAGAGCCTATCTTGTCTAATATTTTGTGCTTTCAGGTTCTGTATCATTTAAAGCTTTCAGACACTTTGAATCAGGTGGCATTATCCACTGGACAATAGTAATAGCACAAGCAGTCCATATGAAGTACTTGTTAGGCAGACATTGGACTGTTTCCTTTATGCTTCCATGACAAACTCACAGGATTTTCAGTGTGCAATGACAACAGGAACTGACTTTTGTGTTTAAATTCCCAATTACAGCTGTGTGGAGAGGCCCTTAAAAAGCAGCCTGTGCAATTCTTCTCAATTGCATGGAGAGCCCTTCATGTTGCAGATCCATGTTTATGCAAATCCTTCTGTCCCCAGTGCTCCATACAGAGGGCTCCGAGCCAGCAACATCAGCACAGTACTTGGAAAACACTGTGGGAGGCTCACATGCACCTTTCTGCTCTCTTCCACTGCTCTGGATTATTTAGATTTAAATCTGAACTCTCCTCAGAAGACCAGCTCTGGGTTCCTGTGCTACCTAGTGCAGCAGGTTCAAAACCTCTAACAGTCAACTCCCTGGAAGCCACAAACAGGCACTTGAAAATGAGGAGATAAAAACTAAAGTGTATTCTTTTGAAATTACAGGCCTCAGTGGCTGGTGAACCTTTGTAAGAGAGGAAGCCTTACAGGCCCATTCCTGTGTTACTGAGCTTGGACAGACATGGAAATTCAAAGGGCACAAGAACAAAGGCCCCAAATTCAGAAAGAAATGCATTGCTTTGCAGTCAGTTATGGCACATCATTTCTCAGTAAGATCTGAAGTGTGTGCTTCAGATGTTACATGTATGCTTAGAATACTCTGCTAGCTGAAAGCTTAACAGACATATGTTGTGCCACAAAGTCACCATTATATCAAAGAAAGCAAAAAAACCCCAACCTGACACCATCTCCTTAGTCAACAAAATTAAGCGTCATTTATACTTGTGGAAATATTGTACTAAATTTGTACATGACTTAGTTTACCTTCTTTTCATATTAGTTCTTCTTCTAGTGGTCTAAATCAGTAATATCCCATACATTTAGCATTTTATTTCCTCAACTGAGCATTACACCTTCAAGTACTCCAATTATATATGAGAGTATATGCCCTTTTGTTTCACTGCATATGTTTTTCATTTGCCATTTGAACTTTATAAAGGAATGTTGTCAGCTTTACTTAACTTCAAAAGCTATGCTTCTGATCTGTCTTAACAGAGCTTTTGGTTTTTAAGGTATAATTCTGTTAGATATTAGCTATACAGTCTTCATTCTATACTGATGGAAAGAAAGTATACAATACAGTATACAATGCAAAAGCACCTGTTATTAAAGAAACCATGACAATAATCTTGGAATATCAAGTTAGCTGTTTAGATTCAAGATCAGTGATTACTTTTATAATGTTTTGTTTTGCTGGGGTTTTTTAATGTTTGAAGCATCAAGGAAATTAATCTCTTTTAATAAACTAAAAAATTCAGTGCAATTAGCAGTATCATACTATCCCTCAATTCCCAACAATTTATTAGTTTTATAGTCTGGATTTTTTAGTTTGAGATGTTTATAGCTGCTTGGTAGTAGCTCTTCAGAGAACAGGAATTTGGAATTTAATTCACCTTTTCTCAACTTTCATAACTGATCATTTTCTCTGGATCCTGCTTTTCTCCTTTGCACCAACTCTTCCAGGTTTCCAGTCAAAAGTCTTGGATTTTGGATAGGAGGTGATTCAGAATTAGTTTTCTTGGTTGGATGGACACTTGTCAAACATTTGTGAGCCTGGTATAAACTGTACACTACTCTACAGTGACCTGCTAGGTTGATTTGCCATGTTGAATTTTACATGGTTTACCAAGCTGCTTGATCTGTATGGCTGATATTTGTGCAGACAGGCACAAAATATCTACTTAAATGTGTGCTTCAGACATTTTGTTTAGGATTCCACAGACCACAGTTAAGAGCTTATGTTCCATCCACAGACTGAGGTACACTGAACAGGAACGTTCAGGAATGAGATTTAAAGTACCTAATGAGATGCCCTAAGTAGGCATAATGTTCCTCTCTATAGATTTTTGTCTGTTTTTCATCTATCCTAAATAGCACATCGCTGAGTAAGCTTTTATGTTCATTTCTTACATATCCTTAACCAACTGCATAAGGAGTATCTCTAGTTTCAGCTCAGCTAAACTTCTGCTCACTAAGCAAATTCTTTCTTTTCTCTTTCATTAGCTTTGATTTACAGAGTTTTCAAGCCTTATGTTTCTCCTGAATTTTCTCCTGCTTTGAAATTTTGTCACAAATATTTTTGTCTTGGTATCTTTGTGGCAAATCTGTCCCTGCTATATTCTGGCACCAAGATTATTGCATAAAAGAGTGCACCATTTCTGGATATGCATATTTCAGAAGCCCTCCCTCCACACGCACTGACACTTGTGTGAATAGACAGAAGCAGGAGTACTAAGTGCATCTATTCTCAGTAAGAGGTAAGTTATCAGAACACCAGCAATCATGACCATTCAGCTTCACTATAGCTGAAGCATTAAGAGGTTCATCTCTATTTTGCCTGTCAGTATATTCGTTCTATCATAACAGCAACTGCCTTATTTCTTTTACGAAGTGTATGCCTTGTATTTCACTCTTTTCATTACCCTTTGAATGCTCTACTCTGCCCTTTATCTGCCTCATTACTGCAGTGCCTATCGTAAGAGGCTGATGACATCTGAAACTGCGTAGCAAAACCTGACACATAAAGGTGGATTTGGAGGTAATTCACCGCAGCAGGTGACTATCATAATACACTTGATTGAAAACTGGCATGATGTCCAGGGCATGACAGAGGTGGACTGTTCAGTGAGTGGTACTGCATGCGTAAAGTACTGCCAAAAGAAGAAAGGAAAGACAGCTACAGGACTCAGTGCTACTGTGTTCATTCTCACTTCCAACACTCACTCTGAAAAGGTGCATTATAGAACTGTCATCTCCAAGGTGTTAAATACAGTGCCCTGTGTGCTTACCATTCACAACGTCACATGACAGCTGACTGACACATAGATAAGCAGCCCAACACTGCTCAGCACGTAAGGACAAGGACACAGACACCAGTCCGGTGACAGCATCCCCAACACAGTATCAGCAGGACATGGAGCTTTCTGTACTGGGGACCGGCTGTGTTCAGGTGTTTTCTCCAGCTATCAGTGAATGGCTTAGAGATGCATTAAAGTTCACGTATTTTTACAGTCTTTCAGGGCTTGGGAGTAAGACAGGTAAAATGACACCCCAGACCAGTTCATATCCTCCTCCCACAGAAAAGCAGAGTGATGCTGATACACTAGGTGTCAAACTGAAAGGTATAACAAGGAGCAGTAACAGAATGATAAGAGATGCTGGAATTAAATCCAGAGGAAAACAAAGTAATATACTGTGGGAAAAGGGTATTCATGAGGGCAAGTGGTGTATTCTAAATGAAACATTAGATTGAATCTTGCCTCCAAACAGAGATGGAAAGGTAAGAGAAGCAGGGATATCTGGTGAAAAGAAAAGGGCTATGAAAGTAGGAAACCCCTTTCTGGCATCTCTGTTTTAACCAATATGACAGGCAAAAGAATAAGCTGTTACAAATAGTGAGCAAGACAAGAAAACAGCTCTTAATTTCCATTATTTCATTGTGTTTGAGCTTTGCAACTAAAAAAAAAAGAAAAAGATGTAATTGCTATTTTTCTATTATTTTAATTTTTTAAATCATGTTTGGCAAGCAAGGAGTTCATGTTTATATTACTTCACACATCAGTTCTTTTCAAAGTATATATAAATCAAGCAGAAATGCTCATTAACCTTGAGTAGGATACTCTGCATGTGCTATTGTTCTTGAAGACTTTTAATACTGTGCTAATTCAGAAAAGGCCACATTTCTCCCAGGCATGTGATATGATCAGAACTGTTTTCTTGGGTATCTGCTGCTCCTATGGGATGAGCTAAGTGAAAGCTTAGCTGTGAAAAGTATGTATGATGCATGCTGCACCTTGAACACGAGCTATAATCGAGTAGCCCTGTTATGTCTTGTTTTTCAGACAGGCAAGATTATTTCTGGTGTGTGACACTGGCCATGCACCAATAGCTGTTTTGTGCTTGATTTGTCCTAATGGATTTCATCCTTCTCCTCAAGGGGTGTAATGGGTAGGTTAAAATGTATCTCCAGATTTTCTGACACCACCTCAGGGACCTCCACTAATCCCCCTTTCCCAGAATCCTTTGCTATATCCTTGGTTCTAGACATCATTTTCCTTTGTGGGGTAACATCATGATGATAAAAAGCTATAGCACAAAGTAATTTCAGACTCCACAGTTATACAACCCAGGGGTGGGATCTAAGTCAGAGTCAGAGGGTAATGCACAACACTGAGTATTTCTTAGATACTTAGATACTTTCCAGCCATCTGTGAATGTCTATATATTCTGTATCATAGCATCCAAGTACCTTTATAGACCCACCTATAGAGAAAGATTTCAAGATTGAGCCTCCATCCTCTGCCTCATGCCTATTCGAAACCCCTTCAGAGGAAACTGTATCTGCTCCCACCCATGCTACAGCTCTAAGCTATTCAATGAATAGAGGTAAGTTCTTATTTTCAGCTGGCCACTACACTTTCTGAAGCATAATAATTACAGGTGATGATGAAATGTTGCATTAAACACAAATTCTGTTTGATGTGAAAAACGCACTGTCCCCTTGAGAGAAAATGTAATACCATGGCCATAAATCTGCAGCTATAGCTGAGTGAAAATAAGCAACTTCAGGCCAGGAAACTGCACAGAGGTGGAGGTGGTATAGATCATCTCATAATTTAGAGGCAATGGTTGCAAAGTGCTTAGCTTTGATGGGGAGAATTATTTACAGCAAGTGCAGAGAATAATCTAGTGATATGTGAGGCTCTGCAGTTACATAAAAGAGAGAGATTATCCTTTGATCCAAATACTTGTGCACTCTGATAGCCCTCATTACAGACACTGATCAACCAAGCCTTCTGCATTGCTGCCAGATGAAAAGAGATGAGAGTGATACTCTCCCTCCTGCTCACTTACCTATGCAACTTATCTATGGGAGCTGTGGAATTATTTGAATGATGGGACACAAGAGATGTACAAAAAATGGGGATTGTAGTGATCACCGCTCCTTGGCAACTTCACCTTTGAGAATGAATGCAGTGGGTTCTGCCACACAAAACCACAGTGACTGTAGAGCAATTTTTCATCCTGAAATAAAAGTCTTCCCACGTAAGTACCAACATACAGATGTACCTTTCTTTTCACCTACTGCACTATGCTCATTCTGTTCAAAAATTATTATTAGTCATATACTTTTCTAAAATGGAACACTTTCCTACTACAAGTATAGTGCAAAAGTCCTGTACAGCAATCTGTGTAGCAACATCTCCATCAACTCACACACTCTTGAGAAACTTACATCTATATAACTGAGATCTAAACATTAAGCTTGAGGATACTGCATGAGAAGGAATATGAAAAAAAAAAAAAAAACCACTTAAAATCCGTGGATGGAAAGCTACAGAACAAACATATTCTATCAGAGAAGCATGTTGTATTTACCGATCATTCTGAAGATCCTTTAGTGCTAAAAGTTGCTCTACTTGCAGAGTTTAGCCAATGCTATTCATAGAATCATAGAGTAGTCTGAGTTGGAAAGGACCTTAAGATCATCTAGCTCCAATCCTCTCCCATGGCCAGGGATGCCTCACACAAGACCATGTCACCCAAAGCTCTGTCCAACCTATTCGGCCCCCTTCAGATATTAGAAGGCTGTTCTGAGGTCTCTACATGGCTTCTCTTCTCCAGGCTGAACAACCCCAGCTTTCACAGCCTGTCCTCATAAGGGAGGTGCTCCAGAGCCCTGATCATCCTCACGGCCCCCCTCTGGACTTGCTCCAACAGCTCCATGTCCTCTTTATGTTGAGGACACCAGAACTGTACACAATGCTCCAAGTGAGGTCTCACGAGAGCAGAGTAGAGGGGTAGGATCACCTCCTTTGATCTGTTGGTGACGCTTCTTTTGATGCAGCCCAGGATATGGTTGGCTTTCTGGGCTCAAGAGCACACTGAAGCCAGCTCATGTCAAGCTTCTCATCAACCAACACCCCCAAGTCCTTCTCCACACCGCAGGGCTGCTCTGAATCACAAAATTAATTCAAACATTTTGGGATTGAATCTTCTCCTGCATGAACCTTGTACCTCCTTCTAAACAAAAAGAAGGAGGCTTCAACTGAGGTGGGGCATTTTAATGTTATTTTCCTCCATAGTCAACAGCATCAATTTTCTTGAGAAATCTCACTTCTTTTATACTGTTAGCTTGAATATATCAGCATCATTAGTCAGTCTGTATTATGGCTGATACACTGAGATTTATGTGTTTTTTGCCAATACAAGAAAGTTTTTCTGAAGCATGCTATTAATGTAGTAATGCAATTTTTATGATGGCAGGCCAACAGTTCACTAGAACGAAACAGGAAATAGTTGGGTAGGGACAGTTTTCCTTTGCAACATGCTCTGGATTTCCTTATTTGTATTGATTCAAGTACTGTTCATATACAAAAAAGAGGAACCTACTGAATTCCCAGTATGAAGACAGAGAGCTACTGAATTCTTTTTTAAAGGAACTGCAGCTGCAGAGAAAATTGCCATCAATAAAATGATAGATGATCATTTATGCAGCAGAAATAACTGATAGAGCTGAGACTGCACAAAAGTGCAATGTTCATCTTTACACAAAGCATTTTTCAATGAGACTATATGCAAATCAGGTTTTGTGCTGTTGAAGATTCTGATTAAACTTATAATTTAGGTTTTTAATTGAACTTTTTAATTGGATTTTTCACAATAATTCTCCCTCATTTATATGCATAATTAACTGCAGTAAAATAAGTTGACAAAATAAATTCATAAATTCTGTGTTGATTTTTTTTATTTTTTTTTTAAATTCTGGCAAATTTCTGCAGCATACAAACTCTGAGCATCCTGTGCCTGGCTTTTACCGTGTTCCACACAGAGGATCCTTGCAAATCTGTACACAACATAGAATTTAAACAATGTACGTCTGTAAATGGTGCAAACTAATTACGAGTTTTTAAAAAGAGACATAGATACATACATAAAATAAACTACAGAATGATACAAGCAGTCAAAAAGATGACTGTTGTCCTGCAGAATAGCTTGCTTCGATACCAATGTATATATGTTATATATAATGGGTTGTTATTTTAGCCTGAATTATTCTAGCAATAAGAACAGATGAAACAAGGACATATTAGCATCAGGAGTCCTGAGTTTAGCACTGGTATCTCATCAGCTTACAAATGAGTATCTGTCAGCTGAGTTCAATGAGACAGAAACTTTACAGTGCTAAACATCAGGGAAACTCCAACAAGCACCTTGTTGGAGTGAAGCACCTTGGACATGAACATACCCATGAATGAAAACTAGAAAAGAAGCTCAATGGTCTTACTCATCAACTAAATCAAACTACTCGATTTTAAGCATGTCATGTTAAAACCCAATATTCTCCAGACAGATAAAAATAAGACTAAAATCAATCACAATGCTAACGTGTCAGACTGAACAGGAAAAAAGACTTCTTGCTTTCTTTGTACACAATAAAGTAGAATAGGGTAATATCTCACATTCAAAGAACGTGTTATTTAGAGGTTTAATAAAGGATTAATAGCTGACAACAGGTCCTGCAAATTTTGACTGCTATGGATTTTTGACAATTATAGATACATAACCAGAGAATACTAAAGATGGTCCATGTTTGTCAGCAGCCCATTAGCCCACACAACAGTCTGTAACAATTTATCAGCCATTTATTATCCACAGGGAGATGACCTAGCTTAAGGAAGAGGGAATGTAACATTGAGACTGATAGAAGCACAGTGCTAATTACTGTGTAATGACAGCAAGTCATTATTGTACAATCTCTAAGTATACAGAGATATAACAGGTTTTCGGGAACATCTACGAATGAGCCTCTGACATAAATGAAGTTCATTCAACATTTCAACTACTATCAAGAGTTACAAAGGACATATTGAAAGTCCTGTAATGACTGAAGAAACCCATCCAACCATGGGCATGCTGTGCTTGTTACATACAATAACAATTCTTTACATCCAGCAAAATTCTGCTTTACTGCCTGCTGTACACAGCATTTTCACAGGTCTGGATGATAGGAAATCTACTAATCATGTTTAATGCTGTATACTTTTTCTGTAATAAGACAGATGTTCAACTGCTCGTTTGTAATTTACATTAGAAAAATTAAAATAGACCATAAACTGCTAAAGGAAACTTTTAGTAAAGCTGCAATAGAAAGCACTATGGATCAGTGAGTGAAAGGCATATCAGGCATATCAAAATGCAGAGGTGAGTCAGTGGGCTTAATGCCATACCTCCTGTAAGATGTAAAAGGCCTTTGGTTCCCAACAAATTCAGCATTTTCTATGAGGTGGCATATGCTACACAACTTAACTCTGTTGTTTACCAACTCTGTATAAACAAGCCACTACTTGAAGGCAGTTCCTGGTTCCACAATGGAAAGCCTGCCTGTCCCAGGCCATGGAAGCAGGCTTGGAGTTAGTTGTCCAGATTAGTCACCTAACCTTCCCTTTAGAGAGAGAAAGCTACTCCTACTCGCTGCTGCTGTTGCTGTAACTTGTTACCAAGCAGCAGCCTGGCAAGGTTTCCAGCAAATACAACTGCCATAAGCACACTTTTGAAGCTCTACCAGTGTTGCTAACAAAGGCATGCACAGAGCAGAGCAAACTGCAGAGCTAAAAGGAGAGGAAAAAAGTATCCTAAACCAAAAGTAAGGTTTTCTTTTCCATTAACTGTTTTAAGCCTCCTGGGTGACTTTGTGGAACCACTGCAGCAAGTTGTGAATGATGTATGAAATGAGAAATCCCTGCCCAGCCAGCTGAAAAAGAATTTTCAGACAGTGCTTTGCAATCATTCATACGCTTTACTGTTTCATGTAGTATTTAGCCAAGTTAGAAGCACAAAAGCCTGGCAACCACTGAGATAGCAGCTTTTTCTTTTTATAATGGGGAAGGAGTCTTTTTCAGCACTGAAAGAGTGGAGGCAAGGTCTATTCTGCAGTCTATGGAGGGAGTACCCAAGTTCAAACTTTAATCTCCATTTGTACAAAACAAATTGATAAGCAAGCAATATACGTTTAATCTAGGACTAGAAGAATATTTTTATCATTTTGGTTACGCTACTTAAAGTTAGTAAATGTAGAAGTTTATCTTTTACTTCATTTCTACAATCTGATTATATTACATCTATTTTTGTCCGTGTAAAAAAAAAAAAAAAAATACATTCTTTGAGATATAACAGATGGGGACACAGTGATTTAGGAAAATGAAATAATTCAGTATTTACAAAGGAGGATATGTATTTTCTTTGATTGCTTAGTCTTTTATGCATAAAAATGCTGTTCTGTAAGCACACAACTGACCTGCTTTTAACTTAGAGACTTTAAATTTAAAGCGTATTTCAAGCCTACTTCAAGGTGTTCTTACTGAACTGTTTCAGAAATTCTAGGGATCAGAACCCCCCCCATACAAACCTTAATGATTTCAAGCCAATGCGTTCTTTTAATTTTTAACTTTGAATTAAAAAGTAAGAAAAGTGGTTTATTGAAAAACACTATAATTCAACAAAGCAATAATAAAAGATTTATGAAAGTGGTTATTACTATGCAAATTATTAATAAGTAACCATAGCACAAGTTTCTTTATTTTTGTCTGAATACTGCTTGCAAGTAAGCATTCATTTTTGACTTAGGAGCCTTTTGCTCCTCAAACCAAAGACTCAGTCCTCAGTCCTCCTTGCAAAATACAGAGGGCAGACTGAAAACCCTT